>NW_025944327.1:463334-464116 GCF_000764305.2 Hyalella azteca
AGGGTAAGAAGTGAGGGTAAGAAGTGAGGGTAAGAAGTGAGGGTAAGAAGTGAGGGTAAGAAGTGGGGGTAAGAAGTGAGGGTAAGAAGTGAGGGTAAGAAGTGAGGGTAAGAAGTGAGGGTAAGAAGTGAGGGTAAGAAGTGAAGGTGAGAAGCGAGGGTAAGAAGCGAGGGTATGAAGTGAAGGTAAGAAATGAGGGTGATAAGGAGAGAAATGAGGGTGAGAAAGAGGAGAAGAATGACGTTAAGGCAAAGCAAAAGAGTGAGGGTAAGAGTGAAGTATACAAAGTAAAGAAGTAAATGTTTGTACAAAGTAAAAAAGTGAGGGTATAAGGCTAAGAATAGGATTGGGGAAGGATTGAGGAAAAGTAAGGCTAAGACAAAAGAAGGAAGTAAAATTAGGGCTAGGAGAGGAGTGAGGGTAAGGAGTGAGGGTAAGGAGTGAGAGTAAGGAGTGAGGGTAAGGAGTGAGGGAAAGTAAAGATAAGGCAAAAGACGCTGGTCGTCATGGCAACAGAAGGACGCTACGCAGTGCAGCCAAGGCTTCGTCTCTCGCGTGCAGGTTTCCCCTTTTTTCTTTTCCCTCAGATTTGCCAGGAAACAGCAATCTTGCAGCGAATAATAATTTGTGCTGCGCACATTACCGACTCAAGCTATCCTCGGGATTATACGCTGCTGATTTTGGTGGTGCGTGGTGGTGGTGCGTGGTGGTGGTGCGTGGTGGTGGTGCGTGGTGGTGGTGCGTGGTGGTGGTGCGTGTCTGGTGCGTGGTGGTGGTGCGTG
>NW_025944327.1:464596-511376 GCF_000764305.2 Hyalella azteca
CAGCAGGCACGCTGCACTGGGGCGGGCAGCAGGCACGCTGCACTGGGGCGGGCAGCAGGCACGCTGCACTGGGGCGGGCAGCAGGCACGCTGCACTGGGGCGGGCAGCAGGCACGCTGCACTGGGGCGGGCAGCAGGCACGCTGCACTGGGGCGGGCAGCAGGCACGCTGCACTGGATCGGACAGCAGACACGCTAGGCTGAGCAGGCAGAAATATGAAGAGTGCAAATTTTTTAACCAATTATGAGCCTGGTTTCTGTGGTCCATCAGCAGGCAGACGGTCGGCCGCCGATGACGCGTTCTTGATCTCTAATTGTGTCTGCAGCGCGAACCTAATAATGACGGAGCGGTGGCAGGTGCAGCGAGACCTCCCTATGAAATTCGGACCCTTTTGTCCGGACAACTTGCAAGTTTTGAACTTTTTCTTCGGGATTAAAAATGCAATACACATGTAGAATGTCATAATGATGAAAGACTATTATTTAAAGTTAGACCTTCTAGGTAGGTAAAAATACAGGGTTATTCTAAATGATTGACCAAGTTTGATAAATTCGTATTTATTCAAGTATAATATGGAAAATAATAATTTATATACGAATGGGAAGAAGAAAAAAGTTTTTTAAACATATTTATAAAGTTCAATATGTCCCCATTGGCCTCTTGATTTCCGAAACTTATTAAATTAGTCACTTCCTGAGCATTGGGTAGGAAACATAGAAAACGAAGACCTGGCTCTAAACTTCTGGCCACCGAGATCACCTGATCTCACCCCATGTGACTATTTCTTATGGGGTTACGTCAAGGAAGCTGTTTACGTCCCGCCTCTACCAGCAATCTACCAGCAACTCTGTTTACGTCCCACCTCTACCAGCAACTCTGTTCACGTCCCGCATCTACCAGCAACTCTGTTTACGTCCCGCATCTACCAGCAACTGAAGATCTGAAGAGCCGTATCACTGCTACGGTGCACTCAGTAACGGAAGATATGCTTTCTCGTGTATGGGACGAGTTTGGCTACCTTTTAGATGTTTGCCGTGAAGCACAAGGGCAAACATTTATATTGAGCATTTATAAATATGTCCAAAAAACTTTGAATCTTTCTCTTTCCATTGGTGCAGAAATTATTAATTTTAGATTTATACTTAAATAAATAAGAATTAATTGCATTGGCTCCATCATTTAGAATAACCATGTATTTATTGAAAATACAAAAAAAGGAGAAGGATAATGCCAAGGTTCCCAGGCATGAGAGAATAATGTTCGTTCTGTAATTTACGCCTGGAAGATCAGAGCACTTTAATTGAAAAGTAGGTACAAATATTGGCGATTAAAATTACTTCTAACAAATCGACTAGTAATTTGAATTACAAGATATTCGAGTATTATATTTATAGGAAATTGTTTTTGAGTACTACTACTGAAATTGGAGATTACAAGCGAAGGTACAAGAGGAAATTCACTATAAGAAACTAATTCCTTTCTAAGACCCCTGCATAGTGTCCCAATTTCACCCCATTATCGTAGCCACAAAAAAGTTGATATCATATGTGGTCACATAGTCAGAGATGAATAATGCGAACTTCATATCTCGACATCCGCTCGTAACTGCAATACATGGCATAATATCTTAATAGAGAGCTCAACGATATCCAAACTATTACTTGATAAGTGGGCAATGAGTAGTCTTTCAGTGTCCACCTACACTTAGTGTCCACTTTGATCTAGTGTGTACTTGAACCTATATTGTCCACTTGCACCTAGTGTCCACTTGAACCTAGTGTCCACTTCAACCTAGTATTCATTTAGACCTAGAGTCCACCTAGACCTAGAGTCCACCTTGACCTAGAGTCCACCTAGACCTAGAGTCCACCTAGACTTAGTGTGTAACAGGGGGTCTGCCTACACCTAGTGTCTTCAAGTGTTCCCCTAGACCTAGTGTCCACCAGTGTTCGCTAGACCTAGTGTCCACCAGTGTTCGCTAGACCTAGTGTCCACCAGTGTTATCCTAGACCTAGTCTCCACCAGTGTTCCCCTACACCTAGTGTCCACCAGTGTTCCCCTAGACCTAGTGTCCACCAGTGTTCCCCTAAACCTAGTGTCCTCCAGTGTTCCCCTAGACCTAGTGTCCACCAGTGTTCCCCTAGACCTAGTGTCCAGCAGTGTTCCCCTAGACCTAGTGTCCACCAGTGTTCCCCTAGACCTAGTGTCCACCAGTGTTCCCCTAAACCTATAGTGTCCACCAGTGTTCCCCTAGACCTAGTGTACACCAGTGTTCCCCTAGACCTAGTGTCCTCCAGTGTTCCCCTAGACCTAGTGTCCACCAGTGTTCTCCTAGACCTAGTGTCCACCTAGAGCTCCACTAGACTACGCTATTGAGCCTCAACAGCAGCGCAGTTCAGCAAAAAACTCGCCCCCCACAACAGTGAGATGGATGACGACACGCGGCACCACACCAGCGCGTTTAGGGCTGCTGCGGTAAACGCTTGTTGCTCTATGTACAGTAATATATAGCATGAGTAAAGTAATGAGTGCTTATTATGAATTTAATGAGGAGAGTAATAGGTAATTGTTATGAATTTAATGAGTAGAGTAATGAGTAGTTGCAATTAATTTGCTGGGAACAGCCGGAGTGATTCAGCTCCTTCAAGTAACGCCGATGCGGCAAAAGTTACAAGAAGCCGATTACATTCATAACTTGAACGATATTACAAGTCGAACCTTCGGAAATGATCTTGATTTTCCACAAAAGTTTCTTTTATCGCCAAATGATCTTTGTTTTTTCTATCGGTTTAGATATGATTACAATAGCCATTTGCTATTGTTGAATCAGAGGCGGCCAATATATATAATAATATGTAATAATTTTGGCACATTTTAATAAAATTAATGCTAAAGTCGACGATGGAGAGAAATACATGTGATCAGATGATAAATAATCTGATAGATCAAGTGATGATGGAAATTGTGAAATGATAGAGAAGGCTTCAAAAAGCTGTTTAAATAATACAAAAGAATATAATATTTAAATTCGTCAAACTGACCATAATACAGATTATAAAAAATAACATGAGGGATTCGAGAAACTTATATTCACAGAAATTCAGGAGAAGCTTATTTGTAATGAGCCACTCAAATAAATGCGAAAGCGCGAATCATGTTTTATAACATTATATTTACTCAGCAGTATATAAATCGTTATCAAAAACCATTGAAAATAAAATAAATATGATTATCGGCACAACAATCAATGGTGGTAAAACAATGAGAAAAAGGAATTAGAGAATTTCAAGAAAATAAAAGTTCTTCTCGATTTTCAACTCAAACAATTTCCACGCGTCAAGGTTAACGATAAACACACTTGCAAACATGCGTTCGTTGTTCTAATGAAATAGGATATAACTTGTTGTTTATCTCTAATTGTAAGCGTTCCGAAAAATTTATATATTCGTGGGAAACACCATTAAATGATAAAGTTTTGTTGAAGTAAATATTTATTTCAAGCTCTCTATTTGCACATAACTCGCTTTATTAAACTCAATTTTGTTCATTAATTACTTTGTTTAAAAAAAATTGTTTCAAGTTTGTTCGCAGATTTGAATTTCAGGCACCAATGACTAAAATCTCAAAAATGACTGAGCCTCGCCCAGTGAAAACTAACTTATAGGGTGAAAAAAAACGGCACGCTCGTATTGTTTTTTTACAGGGCAGATTGCGGCCTGTCAATATGTCAGGATTCGATGATGAAAAATGTGGGCACAGGCATTTTGTTGTCGTGAGCAATAATCTTCGGAATGGTTATTGCAATAATATATAGAATAGTTTTCGTAATAATATTTGAAATAGTTTTCGCAATAATATTTGGAATAGTTATTGCAATAATATTTAGAATAGTTTTCGCAATAATATTTGGAATAGTTGTCGCAATCATAACTGAAATCGTTTTCGCAATAATATTTGGAATATTTTTCGCAAATATATTTGAAATAGTTGTCGCAATAATATTTGGAAATGTTTACGCAATAATATACGAAATAGTTGTCGCAATAATATTAGGAATAGTTATTGCAAATGCTTGTTCAAAAGAAGTTTAATAAAGAAAAATAATATTGGAATAAAAGTCGGGAAAATAACGTGCTGACAGTTAAATTAAGCTAAGATTTATGCATGCAGAAATACATTTTACATTCAATACATTTTTATTTGCCTCTATAATAAGGGCCATTTTTTATCGTGATAATCGTCAGCGCCAATTTCCCACCTTTGGTTTAGAAATATAAATTCAGGGAATAAAAATGTGTTATAGATATGGTAGAATAATTATGGATTCACTGACATATGAAATTATCTCCTTTGTATTCGTCTTACAAAGGAATAAATGACAATTGTAACATTTTCAACTGTAACCATCTATTGATTTAATTAAATTATGCGTAAAGCATGATACCGCGCAGCATAATACATCTTCTATAGCAAATTAGGTTACAATTTTGCAGCAATAACAGTGATTCACAGCGAGGACGAACTACATTTCTCATAATCGGAGATCCTTTGTCTTCAGACATGCAACCGAGAACTGCAGCTGAGGCGGCGGTGTTATATTCACCGTCTCTCATGTTCTCTTATACAAACTCAATTGCCTTCTCTCAACTCTATTTTATTTCGGAAATTATATTCCCTTCTTTTCACCTTATAGGAAATGCACAAACACTGACCTGCAAAGCAACTCTTTTTTTTGGTCCTGAGATGGAACACCGAGAGCCGCAGCAAGGATTCACCATCTACTAAGTTCTCTAATACAAATTCTATTCCATAATTCTGTTCTTGCTTAAAATTATATTCCATCACAACCATATGATATAAACTGACCTGCAAAGCAGCTCTTGGTCTTGAGATAGGACCAGAGAGCCGCAAGAAGGATTCACCATCTACTACCCGGTGAGACTATATACAGACGCGGCAGCTTCTGATTTGGATTACCAGAAGCTAGGGCGACTCTAAATTTTGTTAGGGTAAGTTCTCTAATACAAATTATATTCCATAATTCTATTCTTCCCTAAAACCAAATTCCATCATAACCATATGATATAAACTGACCTGCAAAGCAGCTCTTGGTCCTGAGGTATGATACCGACAGCCGCAGTATGGAGAGACGGTCGAGTTTACTCAGGATGTTCTGTTCAAAAGGCAGCAGCGAGGCTATAGTGTCCAGCTCGCCATTGAGACGCTCCCGGTGCCGCTTTGATGGGTTGCTCTTCGTTTGGCCTTCCTTGGGCGTCGGCTTCAAACTGCAATAAAAATCATATAAAAATTATAGATATTTCATAAGGGAAATGCAGTGTGCATGACACCACTAATAAAATCGAAGACATTTCTATACGAAATTGTTTGCAGTAAAGCAAAACAGTTCATTAAACTGTAAATGATCTATGTACATCACTGGTGTTGGGTATATTAGCCGATTGTTTCACATCTAGTGCATATTATTACGATTGTTATGCATTACAACAATCGTTGTACATCATGCTGCAGGATCGCCGCAAATCATTACCATCATCATTACAATTGCCGCACATCCTTAGCATCATTGCACATCATTACATCATAACCATCACTGCACATCATTATCATCACTACACATCATTACCATCACTGCACATCATTGCAATCGCCGCACATCATTACCATCATTGCACATCATTACATCATAACCATCACTGCACATCATTATCATCACTACACATCATTACCATCACTGCACATCATTGCAATCGCCGCACATCATTACCATCATTGCACATCATTACCATCGCTGCACATCACTACGATCGCTGCACATCGTAACGATTAAACGGAAGGCAATAAAATCGAGGCCGGGCAATTGGAAAGCAGATGCGTCGCTTATCAAGTCGCAGGAACTGGAGGCGGTTATTGAGGCTCCATGTGACACAGGAAAGACCACCAATAATATACCACGGCAAAGATCGACGCGTAATTGACGGGCAGCAATTGGCGAGAACTGAAGTTTTGGAGCGAATAAGTTTGGGTAATTAATGTGCACGCACAAACCGGTCGGCTAGACTTGATATCGAGCGGCGGTTGCGGGCTCGATGGTTAAGCAGAGCTAGCTGGTTAATAACAGGATATGTTTGCTGAGTCCGGTGTGGAACGTTGTAATTTTTAACAAGTTAACTTAAAATATATTCATAAAACAGCATAAATAGAGTCATAACGACTTGTTTTATGGAGCAAAGTATTGGCTGAACGTTAGGGACAAGCAAAAGCGTTTAAAATTTTACTAGATAATAACATATGAGAAAATTCATTTGAAAAAACACCATCACAAAATGGTATATGGTTTAAGTGAAGGTATTTGGTTGGTAAATGTAGGAAAGCTATAATGTGATGATAGTAACTTAAGCCTAATGAACAGGATCAGGACTTTGGCTTGATGTATGTTCAACATTTACCAGACACGTAGAGTTCAACATATTATCCGATATTTATAATGCTTAATGAATATAGTTATGATGCTGGAGCATGATGTGTGACAAATATTTATCTGAATTAGGCGGTTCAATATAGCATACAGATGATTAATGATGATGTTTGCACGCGAGGTACAGATTTTAATAGTGTTAAGGTACAAATGATTCAGCGGTATGATTAAATTTTTAAACTTTCAACTCACAAAATAAGACAACTTAAAATCAAAATTAAGACTAGTTATTGTGTTTAAATTTATATCCAGACATCACATGCACTTAATAAATTATTGTATTGTTCTCTGGTAAGGTTTAAAACAACAGGAAAATAAAACATTACATCCACAGGTACTCTTTGGTTGAATTGTAATGCATTAAGTGCATTTAAGCTCGTGGTTGTTAAATGCTTGTTTGTAATGTACTAAAAGACCACTACATTCATTACCAGAGAAGAGGTCCAAAACCAACTCGAATTCCTTTAAAATTAGTGTTAATATAGAAAAATGTATTATACAAAAAATTCTCAACGCAAACTTCAATATTTCCGAGTGGAAAATAGTTGAAACGTTAAATTTGAAGTAAAATATTCTTGATATTACTTTTATTTTAGAGCTATTGTTACCATCATTGCATTTAGCCAACATCAGTTCACTATTATTATTTGTATGCATGAATATCAATTGCGTGGTTCCCACACCCCACATGGACCACACCGCATAATGGCTTACCGTCATAAAGGTCTCATGTCACATTTTTCAAACTCACGCTTAATACTACAGCGCTGAGCTCAACCGGAAACCGGCTCACTGCTTCCTTCCAATCGCGGTTGATATCATGGGAGAATTATAGGCGATCATGGTAGAAATATAGGCGATCATGGGAGGATTATAGGCGGTTTTTGTAGGCCACCGAAAAGATATACGGTCATATAGCGGCCGCTGATAAACCAGTTTAAAATTTTTTAACAGGATTGAGGCAGAGCGATACGCAAGGTTGTTTATTAATACTGTGCAAGTCACGGTAGGCAGCTGATAACCGCTTACGATATTCACTTCCCCGCGATTCCGCTTAAACAAGGATACGAGTATTAATTTCTTGCGAAAATTTACTCGAAAAAAAGATAAAAATATTATCGCCCGTCAGGAAATATTTGTTAAAAAGACTGAACTAATAAATTATTTTCGATATGACGCTTCAGCAGCATCAAAATTCCTGCGCACAATCTCATAATAAATTTAGCAATTTGTCACAAGCCAGGCATTACATTTTATGAAATAATACTTGGCTGTTCTCCTGTAGATAAGTCAGCTATCGAACCTTAGTGCAACTGAATAGTTAGTTTATCATCATTTAATCATCATCGTGACCCTGCTGACGATCTTTTGGCGAACAATTACATGATATGAGGAGGCCAATATATTATGTATTAAATAGGCCAGTATATGGTTACAATTAAATTAGCACCATTTACCCATAGGCTGCTAAACATTACATGTTCCACAATCGACAAATATCGACTCTGAATTCAATTAAGTGACAAGAATTCATTTAAAATCAAGGTCAATTAAGACACTTCTCTAGAGTACTAAGAAATACTGACCCTTTCACATTGATCGAAATTTCCCACTAACCAAATATTTTTAAGACTAATTAATTGTGTGCAATTGGGTAAACCGACTAGCCCAATTTATGCGCACAATTGGAGCCTAATTTACTCTGAAATAGGGCTTATTTTAACGGCCATACCTTGCATTGTATGGGAGCACTTCACACTATAGAGCCACGCTTGTTCAGGGAACAAAGGGATTACCGCAGAGCACACAAAGCTGCTCAATGGACACAATGCACTCAACCACAACTGAGCCCGCATACAGGATCGATGACACGAGCCACACACAAAAGAAATACGTGTACAGGTAACTTGATTATTGCTTTTTAAATGCCTACTTTAAAAATGAAGGGAAGTAAGAACACTGAAGGAATCCGTGTACAGGTAACATGATTGGTGCTTTTTAGATGCCTACTTTAAAAATGAAGGGAAGTAAGAACAAGGTAAGAGTTCGTGTGCAGATAACTTGATTATTGCTTTTTAAATGCCTTCTTTAAAATGAAGGGAAGTAAGAACACTGAAGGAATCCGTGTACAGGTAACTTGATTGGTGCTTTTTAGATGCCTAGTTTAAAAATGAAGGGAAGTAAGAACACGGGAGTTATCCATGTACAGGTAACTTGATTATTGCTTTTTAAATGCCTTCTTTAAAATGAAGGGAAGTAAGTACACGGGAGGAATCCGTGTACATGTAACTTGATCACTGCTTTTGAATGTGTGCTTTAAAAATAAAGGAAAGAACAAATACAAGAGAAATACGTGTTCAGGCAACTTGGATTTGGATTTTGCTTCATGATCGCGTACTTTAAATCGAAGGAAAGTGAGCACATAAGATAAAACCATTTACAAGTAATTTGGAAACTGCTTCTTTAAGTGCTGGTTTTAAAAACGAACGCTGGTCATTTAAAAAATTAATTGAATGAGATCGCAGAAATTTGGGTTAAATTGTTTAGTTGTATGAATAGTGCATGTGGGATAATTTGATTTCGAGTTTTAAATTATGTATTTTAAAAATGAAGTTTGCGAAAAAAAATGTAGCCGAGAATCGATATTCAAACCCTACAGTTGTAAAACTTTTTAAATTAGGATAGGAAAATGCAGGCACACCATCGTGCACTTAATGGCTGATTTTGAATTTTAATTAGTACATATTAAGCACAAAAAATTCCTCATTAAAATGAGGTTCCAATAGTGGGAACCTCACTGAAAATCATGGCCGGATTATCAGCATCACCTGACTGGCCTATCATCCTCCATGAAAATTTTGAATATAACCAAAAATAAAGATAATGTTATAAATTAATTTCAATATTTCACTTTGTGTTACTTGAGGGCTTCAAGACAAAGCTTTGGCTCGCTCAAGAGTGAGTCATATCCGTCAAAACGACACCAAAAGTGATTAATATAAAATAGCACATCGGAAGTGGGTCATAATAAAAAGCACATCAGAAATGAGTTATATAAAGAAGCATATCGTAAGAGAGTCAAATTGGACGTTGAGCTCACCGAACATAATCACAATCACAACTTAAAATCATGTAGTTTTAACATTACCGCCGCACGGCATCTCCACATATTTCAAGTATTAATTAATCCCAGTAAATCCCAGCATAAATTAAGTGAATCTGGGACACGTGACAGGGCCATGTTTCTGATGAGTGTGATTGAATTGGAAATTAGCCTTGATATAATTTAAAATACAATATTAAGGTAAGGATAAAAATACTAAAATTGAAATTAAATGTCTTTCATTTTTATATCAGGCATAGCTTTTTTAACATGAATGGGCATGACGCCGTCACTATTCCCGAGGCACATTTATGGCCTCGTATTCCGATAAATAATCCTGTGTCCTTGCAGAAAGTAAAAAATATATAGGTAGCAACGTAAATCGCCGAAGAAATTATTCGGAATTTCGAATACAGTGAAATTTGTTACTCGTATTGGACGAATAAGATGAGCGCGCATTTTCGGCATGCGCGGCCATGCAAAAGAGCTAAAACTTTACATTTATTAAACTTCGCTTTTTTCGTACATTCTGAATTGACAAATCAGAAAGTGCTTAAGCTGTGTACAAATAAAGATGGGGTATGGATTTGTTGCTAATAGAAAAAAAGGACGATATACATTAATAATATGCGAAAATGAACGAGACACTTTTCATGCGTTCATTGGCATACATAGAAAGTTTGGATACAGGTGCACAATATACTTTCTTTCACCACAAAAGTTTGGTCCGCGAACATTTTTCATCATTGTATATAATATTGTCATATAATTTATTGTATATTATTATTGTTGTTGTTATAAGTTTTCAAAGATAATTTTATCGATCTTCATTCAACGAGTATTCCGCAAAGTTATTCAAAACATATAGTCGAAGAAAAATATGTAAAAATTTTGAACATGTTAACTGAAATCATAAGGCCTAATAGCTTTCACCCAAGAAGAAAAACACACTTAAACTAAGCAATCTCTGTTATCAAAACGTAGAAGACATAGGAAATAAAACCTGCAATTATTTAACAGAGGAAATATAGCAAACTCGAAGAAATTGGAACAAACACATACTCAGTAGCAATTAACATCTACTTCGCATTTGAACGAGCTCATTTTCTCAATTATTCATTATTTCACAATCTATATTATTGCGCAAGGCCTACATTTTGAAATAAACTTTCTTGTTTGGTGTAGTAACATGGACAGAATAACTGGGGACATAAAAAGCTGATTATAATGCTTTCCTATACGTCACTCTAATTTTCGAGAAGGTGTAGCGCCTCTTACTTTGGAGTGGGAGTAGCGAGTCTTATTTCGATCTGGGCGTAGCTACTCGTATTTTCGAGTGGAAGAAACGATTCGTATTTTCGAGAGTGAGAAACGATTCGTATTTTCGAGTGGGAAAACGATTCGTATTTTAGAGTGTTAGTAGCGACACTTATTTTCGAGTGTGAGAAACGATTCGTATTTTCGAGTGGAAAAAACGATTCGTATTTTAGAGTGTTAGTAGCGACAATTATTTTCGAGTGTGAGAAACGATTCGTATTTTCGAGTGGAAAAAACGATTCGTATTTTAGAGTGTTAGTAGCGACAATTATTTTCGAGTGGGAGTAGCTACTCTTATTTTCGAGTGATAGAAGCGACTCTTATTTTCGAGTGGGAGTAGCTGGAAAGGAAAGCAGCTCGGGAACAACGAGCGATATGGCGCAGCTCAGGCGTGTCTGATGGCAGAGAAATCCTAGCTTGCTTCGATAAGCCTCATGTAACAGCATAGAAATTATCCTAAACGCTAGCCAAGCCAAGCAATTAAATATGCGTCGACGCGTTAAATCGTCGCTTTTAAAACTGTACCGCGATGGCACACTCTACTAGTCACCCGCCTGCGCATCTGCGGTGAATAACCTCGTGTGAACCAAATCACGAGACTAATTAATCATCTAATTTAATTCAGACATCTGATATAATTCAGATCTTGATGAGTATCATGTAGGTAAAGGGTACGGGATGTACTGTAAAAATCTATGTATAATGTATTCAGCACGGAACACTCGGCGAATAATGGCAAATCTATTCGCCGCCATTTATTATATTTTTATTTATGAGTTTTTGTTAATAGGAAAAAATATGGGAATTGCACAGTACCGTAACATTGGTTAGCCGAATGCTATATACGAGTTACTGGAATAGGATAGCCGGGATAGATGAACTAGTATCAACATGCATGATGCATGAGAGCATCATGCGTCAACATGCTGGATGGCTTCATGTATAATGCTATTGATGCATCGCGCATCATGTGTGATGCACTTGGTGCATGATAGTGTCTTGCATCTACATTAATGATAGCATCATGCACCAACATGTATGATAGCATCATCCATCAACATGCAGGATGACCTCATGCATTAACATGCAGGACGACATCATGCATGATGCAATTGATGCAATTGATGCATCATGTGTTATGTAATTGATGCATGACAGTGTCATGCATCTACATTAATGATAGCATCATGCATCAACATGTATGACAGCATCATTCATCAACATGCAGGATGACATCATGCGTCAACATGTATGATAGCATCATGCATCAACATGTATGATAGCATCATGCATCAACATGTATGATAGCATCATGCATCAACATGTATGATAGCATCATGCATCAACATGTATGACAGCATCATGCATCAACATGTATGACAGCATCATTCATCAACATGCAGGATGACATCATTCATCAACATGCAGGATGACGTCATGCATCAACATGCAGGATGACATCATTCATCAACATGTATGATAACATCATTCTTCAACATGCAGAATGACATCATGCATCAACATGTATGATAACATCATTCTTCAACATGCAGAATGACATCATGCATCAACATGTATGATGACATCATGCATCAACATGTATGATGACATCATGCATCAACATGCATGATGACATCATACATCAACATGCGTAATGCACTACGCTTGAATCACGATGCGCATGAGAGAAGAAACCTAGCGTCCACACCACGCACGTACGAACCATCAGGCACGGCCGCGTGGCTTGGCTTGCGTTACTCCTGTTGTTGATTTGCGTTTCCGGCGAAAAGGAATTTCCCGCTAAACTTATCAATAAATTCCTAGTGATTTGGCAGGAATCCTTTTATTTGCTACAACAAAATTCGTTCCAATTTGTCAGCGTGAAGTACCTGGGGTTTTTATAGCAAAAGAAAAAATTGATCAAATTAAATTTGGACGGCTCATTTGATATCACTTAAAAATGCTGTTAGGCTAGGTTAAATGAGTATTATTTATGCAGTGAATATGAACCGCGAAAAAATTATGTATTCATTTTCTTCACACTAGGCGACAGAGCCAGGGTAATAAATTCTCCAATTATACACACTATCGTTAAGTAATACATATTTATAGTTCGTAATCTGCCGTCAATTATTTAAACTGAAGTAGAATTGAAGTTCAAGCAAACGATGGGAAGGATCCTCGTGAGATTTTTGGAGCATGTCATCCGTCCCGAACAGATTGATTGATTTATTGCTGTAATTAGTAGGATTAAATTGACCGTATAGACAGTTACTGAGAACAGGTCACTCTTGCACTCAGATGTCACGGTTTTGTCAATGGATATTGAATAAAAGGCTTTGAATATCATCCACGGAATATTTACAACCGACATAAGTAGTCGACATCCACGATTCAAGGAATGATGAATGCCACGCATCCGTTTCTTTATCGTTGTGTTACCTGCGGTTCGTAAAATCAGACAGTTTATTATATATTATGGTAATTTTTAGGATAATTAGGGCAAATTAGGTAAAATTATTAGGGTAAAAAAATGTTTAGGGTAATTTAGCGTGATTTCAAGAAAATTTTCACTTCTGGTGACTTCAACTCTCTGCAAGAAGTGATCTCTGCGAGGCCATTATTATCGAAACTTGTTGCGCTCGGAACACATCCCGATCAACGAAACGAAACGTTCTGCTTGCTTCGAGGAGACAACCTTTAGCTATGAGAAACAATTATAGACGTCAAGACGAACATAGAGATAGATAATGTTAGGTTCAGAATTTCGATTACTCACCGAAAGCACAGTTAGGAGTAATTATAAATTTAATTTCGAGAACGATAGATGTTTTCTTAAAAGTGATTTTCCGAAACAGTTCATCACCATTAAAAAAATTCAAAATGATAAAAAATAGAAATAAAAATTAAATTTCTCTTGATGCAAGTAACATCCTTGGACATCATCAATGTTCCCTAACATAGATACGACAGAATTAAAATGGGTTTTACTTTTGAATTTAATATGCAAAATTTCCAGTCTATAAACGTAGAATCAGAGAATGTTTCTTTTTAAATAGTACACAAGTGCGAAGATTTTGACTTGCCATTTACTCAATGGACTGAGTGAGACTTAGACAGATTTTGACTTTGACATTTACGCTGTGGATTTTGACAGCGACATTTACTAGATGGATATTGACTTTTCAGCATTAAAATGAACAGTTATTGTTTAAAAGGAATCGATAAATTGCCCGAAAATTGAATTCTAACTTTTGCCCACAGAGTACAATTTCTCTGGGGCTAAAATTTCCTCGATTTGAGAGAATAGCAATCCAATCTCCCAGGTAACATTTTAACAGATCTTGCTCAGAACAAAATTATAAATAAACCCACCTAATGAGCACAATAGGAAAGCTGATTAACTCATCAAACATTCAATGCTGGAGTAAGTCGAATGTAGTTTTTTTATTTCGTGGGTTCATAAATTGCAACTATGAGTTTAAATCTCATCTATCTGAATAATATTCGGATTGAATGCAAACCGAATTAAAGACACATCATATGATATACTGATTAGTTAATTAAACAAGTTTATTTTTACAAAAATTCATGACTTAAGCTCAAACGAAAAATCCTGTTAAATCATAAATTAAATTCAAAGGAATGAAATAATAAAAAGGGAACGCAGTTCTACAATGAATCTCATGTGCGAATCTAATCGAATAACTGAGCAATAACCTGAATACCATTTAAAATATAACACATAAACTAAATTTTATGAAGCAATATTAGTTTAAACATTCATTACAGGTAACAATGAGATAGTACGTAGATTTTGAACGGCGAATAGTATCCGGTGTCAGTGTTTTCTCCTGTGCCTGCTCTCCATCAGACGAGTCTATTACCCGGAGCTTCAAAAGCGTCGATAAATTGAGCTAGGAATTAATTTCGGCAGAGGATGAGTTAGGGCGCGTCACTGATATATATCGTGGAGCGCATCGCTCTGTAAGATACGATGCCGCCCTAACCGGCCACAAACGCGATCGATTATTCGCCATCTGGAACTTGATGCTCATTTGGCGGACCAGAAAGAATTAAAGAGTTTCCCAAAAAGTAAAAAAAGCTGAAATAGTGACAAAATCAAAATATAAATTAACATCATTAGAATAGTGACACGGGAGAGAGAGTTAACCTTGTAATTAATGCTATAATTGGTACAAGTAGCATGACAATTATAACAAAAGATAGAAAAGCATTAAGTCAATTGCAACTCTTTAGTGAATTGAAAAGTGACTTGGCTTTTTTTATGAATGAATTTGCAGACACAAAAAATGTTAGGGAAATCGTATTCAAGTTTGACATCAGGAAAATCAAGAATATTTATTAGGCATCTTGCCTGATCAAAATTTTGCATTGTCAAGATTAATAAAATACATCAAACATCGATGTGGTGCACGACTTAGCTGCCCTAGGCAGAGGACTACACAGAAAATATCCTAAAAAGTTGATAGAGAAGAGTTTAAGAACCTAAAATTTCGAAATAGTTTATTAGTAAAATAAATTATTATAGATACTGAAGAAAATATTATGACAGCTCAACAAACCTGAAAAAATAATGGCACCGAGAAAATTAATAATGACAATAGTAAAAATGATGTTGGCTGTAATGATCAATTCAATTAACTGAGCGACTGAGGTTCCTTTAATTTAATCGCGTAAATAATACAGGTCGTATTTAATAAACATATTTTGCACTAATGCAGACATTAACAACTTCATCAATTTGTTACGTGCGCTTTCCAATGGAAATGTTTCCTCATGAATAGATTATACATTGCGATTCTTTCAATTGTGGAACGTATTTATTAGTCAGATTGAGCGTCAAAATCTGGAGGAGGCAATTTTTCTGAAAAGAATTGAAGGACACAATATTAGTGGGAAAAAGGCGGAAGGACACAATTTTTATGAAAAAAAAAATCTGAAGGACATTTTTCTCATGAAAAGTTCATAGTGCACAAGTAAGCGCTCTTATTTTTTATAATACAAAAATTGAGGCTCACAATAAACGTTTCTGGATCAATGTGAAGTTCTTATTTAGTCGTCCGAAGCTCTGATTATATATAAAGGCAGTTGATAATTTACTACTTTTGAAAAAAAAAATCAAAATTATACCGCATGTAAAAATTTCACATCATAATATAGAACATTATTCTGTACATTAGGTTCGTTCAGTATCGCCTCAAAGACTGCCGTTTTATATGAAGAATATCTTATCAGCTTATACATCTGGCGGACAAATAATTGGTTTCATGATGAAATCATGGCGGAGAAGTGATTGCAATATTGGCAAGCAGGAAATAGGTTTGTAACTTAGGATATTGGCCGTCAATACGGCGATATGTTACAAGACAAGCGTGAACTCGCACCGCTTACGCCAGACGTTGCGAGTCTTCGTTTGTTGGAGTAACCGTCGTTTCCCATACCGAGTATTCGTATATAGAACACCCGTTGCCGTTTAAGGAAATTACCTGCTTTGAAAATGCCATGATAAAATTATGATGACAAAAATTACAATTTAGCATTGCACAAATGGGAAGTTTCATGTGGAATAAGTTAATATAAATAATTAATATAATTATTCCTATGAAAGGAAGCTTCAATACTAAAACAATATTATTATTTCTACAAGAGAACCATATTTCTAGCATGACATCGCTTACATGATTAGCCTGGTTCTCAGCGCAGAACCATACTCGTTCATAACAGGATTTGAATTCTGGTCGAAATTCAAAACTAAAATATCAAACCAAAATTACGTCATTGTTAAATTTGAATATTTAATGAATGATCAATCATATTGATCATGATAGGATTCATATTGATATTGATCACATGACGAATATGAATTCGGTCTGGGAAACATTTTTTATGGAAGCGTTCTTATCAAGCAGGAACTATAATAAAAATGTGTTGGTTTCTACTAATAACAAACAAATTCTAAAACTCCAAGCAATGGCCTCTTATAATCCAGCGATACATTTCGAATAAAATCCCCAGATTGCGTTAGGAGAAGGCATCAATATTGATCAGATGTAAGCGTAATGACGCCCTAGGAAAATTATATGACATAAGAATATCCCAGTAATGAAGTTCTGTCAGAGAAATCCGTAGGAACGATCAGCTGCAGTGCTGCTCCATAAGTTCTTATTCGACAAGCTATAATTAAACGGGATTCTCACGTCCCAAAGTGGGTCAACAGCTCCCAAAATGGGCCGTAATGGCTGGGTTTTTGGGACAGATGGCGAGGTGATTCAGTGGTCCCATTGATCCGACATCAGCTTTTAATACAACCAAGAAAAGAAGAAGAAAAAATAAACACGAAAATCTATAAGTTTTCTAGAATACGAGAATCTAAATTTTTTCACAAAATACTGATTTTTCGATGAACAGAAGACCAAAAATGCTGCGGATTCAACTAAAAAACCCGTATAACGATAATGCCTTCGAAATGTGTAAGCAACAAAATACTGTAAGATGAAATTCAATAAAACGATTTTTCTAATGTATTGGTGTAGAATAATAAATAATGGTGACCCCAAAATTCGTTTCGCAATTTATCAAATCACCATATATATAGCAAGAAATCATGAACAAAATTCATAGGAATTAGTCATGGATAACACTGAATTTCTCAGGCTTCAATATTTTCGAATTGCTTCATGATGGTGAAAAATTAGTATCTTGATTATTACAATTTGTAATGAGGAATAAAAGTATTCAGTTAATATATGACTTAAACATTAACGTATTTCGAATATCATTCAAATAATCAATAATAAACAATAATTTGCAGAGAATATCATTCCAATAATTTTTAATTCATGAAGAGCCAAGAAATTTTTCTTTCTGAAAAGTCAATTTTTCCGTAAGTAGTTCAATTCAATTCAAAGACTAGTAATTCAATTCAGTCAATTAAATTATCCTGTACTGTAAATTATCCTTCTCTGTATATATGCTACGCGCATGAAGACCATGCAGATACTTCACTATAGCTATAGGAAGTGAGGCTTGAGTGCGCATTCGGATCAGCAAATGTGTTAGGATGACAGCATAAATTCACAAAATCACTGCATTACAGCTCGAAAAATTGTATCATGTTCGCCATGATGAAATAAATGCTTTTTATGGCTGATAGCTCCTTCCGACATCAGAAATCACGAATCAAATCAGTTTTAGATAACAAATACAACAAAGAGAAACGCAAACTATATTTGCAGTACAATTTGTAGCTAAACGTATTTTTGACTCGAAATCAGCTTATGGAAGAAATGATTGCATAAATTCTCAATTAAACATTCGATGAACTTGTAATTCCTTATACCTTATTTCTTTAAATTCGGTATAGTTCGCTTAAGCAGCTGAAAAAAAATGCAAAAAATCCAAAGCATATATCCGTTAAAATCCAAAAAATATAACTCGGTACTCACTGCAGTGAGTGACAGAGAGCGCATTTTCTCGTCGACGAAAACTTGAGGTCACGGACAGACGGACGGACAGACAGACAGACGGACGGACGGACATGGCGAGCACAATAGAGCATTTTTTCCATAAATGAGAAAATGCGCTAAAAAGACTTCCGGTTTAATATCACCACTTAAGCGGCTATCGATAAAGTGTCCAGATCCCCAGTAGAAGGCTTATTCACATCGTCAATAATACGCGTATTACAGGCGTTTTAGAGGCGTATTATAGGCGGCCACTGATCAGTACGGCGATGGCAGTGACTGAAGTCACGACTGGAGTGGTTGCCTGATGTTTGTGCGTCGCGATGTCGGAGCAAAGAATTTAGCCGCACAATTAGTTCTTAATTGCCAATAAGACGTACATGAGAGCAGCGTGCTGAACAGACGCCGAGTAGTTCGTCTCTTATACATAAACCCTCAACATGGAATCTATTCGATTATTATTTATAATAAACCATTTGCGAGTGAATGGAAGATTGTACATCGCTTCACTCATAATAGATGAGGCTTTTCAATCTTAATTCAAAACCAATTGCCAGCGAGAGAAATGAATATTTGTCTTAGTTCTTTTATAAAATAAAAAAACATGTATAATACATTTATTAATACTCAAAAAAAACTAATTTTTGTACATAAATCCACGTAGGAGTATATTTTTGAAACGATTTTTATTGACGTAGACATAATGAGTTTGATAACATTTAAGTAGGAATTGCATTGTTTAGAACCTAGCCAGTTGTTGATTTCGATTTCGGGGCCTCATCTGAATTTTTTTCTTTATTCTAGATGATAATTGATGAATTATACCAATTCAAACAAAATAAGTATTCAAAATGGCGAACAAAAAGTCTATAATTGAATCGCAAAAGAGTTCAATCAAAGGGCAATCTCATGTGAAGGTATCCCGACTCCAGGCAATAAAAGGTCTCTCTCTTGCACGGCTCGCAACACACCCACACACACGTCACAGACACACACCCTTCAATTAACTAATTGATACTTCAAAAGCAACCAATCGAGCAATGAAAGGTGCCTTAAGCCTGTCGTTTGCAGCCATCAGATCACTGGGTTCTCCAAAGATGAGAACTTGTTTCTTATGTTAATATGTTCAACCCACGACCACCTCAACCACCTTCATCCCCTTCATCCCCTTCATCCTCTCCATCCTCTCCATCCCCTTCATCCCTTTCATGCCCTGCACACGATCGTGGCGGTTCCGTGTGATACCATTAAGACAATTATTCCTTACTGGTCAGTTTGCTCAGTTCGTCTTGACTTCATCTTCACACGAGTGCGAAAACAAGACCTCAGTGATATAATAATCTTTGTCCATATTTTTATGATGCGGTTATAGCTTCGTATAAATTATTCATGTATATTCGGATTTATCTCTTGCTGTTCATTAAATATTAACGGGATGCGTAACACAAAATGTTCTACATTTTTGAGATGAAATTATCTTTGGAAATTTGACCAATAAATGACTTGGCATCCAATTTTTTTACTTCACTATTAAAAAACATTACTCAAAACGATCAAGGTTCATACTCGCTCGCCGATCCTATTGACCAATTAAACAACAGTTTGGATTTAAGTAATTGCGATATTTGATGTCACTCTCTTCCCGTCATGGACACGAAAGGAAGTTGCAGTTCTCGCTAAAATCCTGAGCCAGTTTTGTGAAGGTTGTTATTCCGTCATGACAAGGTACGGCTTTCAAGTTTCGCTGAACCCTTCATGCCACATAAATACGGCAATACGGGTAAAAGTACGACAATTCGGATGAAAGTACGACAATACGGGTAAAAATAGCAGCACTATTATGTCGATTTTGTGCGCAGGGAGCAGAACGTTCAAGTCGTCATCATTGTAACATTGTTCCTTTGATAATGATGACGACACTGCAGTTTACAGGCATCAATTTAAGAAACGATTAATCTTCTTCATAACCAGCTTTGATTGATGGAAGAGCTACACCGCTGAATTAAGTCAGCAACAAGTAGCGGGACCTACGCAATCTTGTTGACAGTTTGATGGTGCTAACCGAACCTCGACTGCAATCCAGCGTCGCAGCCATGCACTCTTTAGCAATCAATGCAATCGGATGAATGATCAGTGAAACGGCCAATAACTTTCTCGCAAGCAATCGTACATCATCGAGTGACGAAATTTAAAAACAGCCCAACTATTTTAGACAATCAATGAAAGCATATGAAAAATGAGAAAAACTAAGACACCATTCAATTAACTGCATTGTTTGACAATGGAACTAATCGACATTCAGCATTCAGGGCTTAAAATTAATAACGAGTTTAACTGCTGCAAATTCTCCGGCTATTCAGTGAAAATTAGTTCAGCTATGTGTTCCATGACAGCCAAATGTAGACCAAGCACGGAGCCAAGAAAACTCACGGACATATTATCAAGATCATTTAGAAGCTACAAACCTTTAGGAAATTACTACAATTGAGCGTATGATACCAATTAAAGTAACGAGTTTAGGTTTGTCAGTCATTCCACAGTACGATAGACGATTACTACGTCCGTGAATTGGCAGGCGGTAAATTTGATCGTCAGTGATTCGTTTAAGGTAATTGATTGAAATATACACTTGACATGCAGTAATATGTGAAAATTTAGGCTAAAATAAACTTCTCAACACTTTGCTTCCTCTGGAAGACACACTTTTCAGAATGCTTCTCGTTACTGTCGTTGAACAGAACAAATATCGAGAAAACTGTCTCCTAGACATTCGTTTTTAGATTCATGAATAGTATAACTAAACGTTAAAATTGATATCCATCGCAAATTAACTTTATTGTTTCATACCGTGATAATTTTAAAATATCAAGTAATTAAACTTCGAAATATTGCATGCAAACTAAGTTCTCAATTGTAATGTTTATATTTCGTTAGAAAATTTCTAAAGTGGCCAAGAAATCCGCAGTTTGCAATTAAGAATTGTTTTATTGCAATTGTTGGAATTGCATTTAAATTTGTTTTCGATTGAGCTTGTTTGGCAAAGATTGCAAACCATTGCAATCATGGAATGATTGCTGGAATAATGGCCTCATACATGGGCGATGACAGCTCGATTGTCAGCAAAGCACAGCTGCATGTCCGTAATTTGTAAGATTCCAGTAGCTTTGAACCCACCAAAAGCTTGACGGAATCCACAGTAATCTTTCCAAGTCGGCATCCGGTGTCAGGATTCATGTTTCGGCATGTAGTTAATTTTGTAATGGCGAGTTATTTTCCTGCTTATTTTGTAGAAATTTAAAAAGTCATCGGATACTGTAATTTTTATTTGATCCTTCCAGGTCAGCAATATTCTATTGACAGAGAAGCTGAAGTATTGCGGATTTCATCACAGTGACTTTAAAGTTGTACTGTTAATGCCAGATTCGCTTTGCCCACGTAAAAGCACCTTACAGAGTCCAGCTTAAAGGATGGAAATCGTCTTAAATTTGTAAATAATTCGAAACGTAAGTTAAGCAAAGGTAGTAATTGTCCACAAGCGCCTCACGACTGAAGTATGGAGTCAGGACTGTTGAGTCGGATTGGCTGAGTTCCGCCGTCCGCAATGTAGATGTTGCGTGAGATAGAATCGTACATAAGACGCTCGCGGAACCCGGACTTGTGCCAGGGACTGTACGCCCGATACCTTATTGGAAATCGTGACCGCAGCAAATACTGATATTTCTTGGTCATCCGGAGGCTCTAGAATTGCTCCACCTTAAATTTTTTGCTAAAGTCTTGGTGCAAAAGTCTTAAATACGACGCACGCATGAATGAAAAACTAAAAATCAGATTAAATCTGACATTGGGCAAGCCCATTCATTACACGGAGAAGGAAACTTGATCGATGAAGCAGCAATTGCGAACAAAATTCAACGTGACTGAAGTAAACCAAAATTCATGTCGGAATAAAATGCCTTAAAAACCATCATCAGAGTGTGGGCAGAAAAAATTCTTATTAACAAATTTACCATCAGTCGCCAGACAAAATTTCTTAAAAAAGAGCATTACAAGTAAAGCGAGACTCAATCATAGGACAAAAAACCGACCTACCTGAAGCTAAGCGGCTGGACTAGATTGATTTCATGAGGGCATTGTGCCCAGATCGATGAATACGTTGTCTGGAATGTGGAGGTTTAGGCGCAGCGTTGGTGCAATACGAGACAGGAGTGAAAATACCTTCATCCAGAAATGGATTCGAGGAAATCTTTGCCTGTGCATCGTCGGATGACATAGAATTTTCAGAGGCGTCAAGTAGACCGCCAATTAGTAGGACAAGAATAACACCAGAAGCCGTGCAATTTTAAAACTCGCTGAAGTGCACGTAGCAGCCCAAGTACACATATAGCGGCCGATTTCTAGCCAATGATTGGTGGGTTTAGCTTGAAAAGTTGTCAGCGATTGGCCAACAGATTTACTAACTCATAATTATTTTTTATGGTACAGCCCGGACATTCTCTGGTGGTCCTGGCGGTTGGCCTACGATAATGCGGCCAAACATATTCGCGAGTCGCAGGTAAACTGGTCGGAGTCGCAATGCTTTAATTGCCGTGATCAATATTGCGGGGGAGGCTGGTGCTCGATACCACGTACAGCGCCAGCTGCTGGTCAACGGTAGCGTCGTCTCGCTGGTCTTCCTCTCATTAATTCTGCATGGTAAAAGAGTCTGATATAAACGGTACTTCTGCACTTATGGCGCAAAGAACAATAATATTGAAATTATTAAATCAATATTACCAAAGGTATAGCGGATAGAGGAGGGACAAATCGTTGGTCAACAGGTTGAGATGCTTTCAAATGAGAAATGTTTGGAAAATTCAGGACTGTGGGATACTGGAATGTACGGTTCTTAGATAGGAGTAATTTATGAAAAGGGGAATTATCAGACGATAGTGAAATGCTACTCTGTTGTGGTGAATAGAAGGAGATAATGACTTACAATAAAACCTGAACAAAAGGCGTTTTAAGTATAATGTTTGTGGTATACCTTACAGGCGGCTGCTGATTGCTATATGAAAAATAACGACATTCCGTAAATAACGTAACTGAGAACTGGAACTTCAGACAAAATACATAGAAAAAATACAAAACACTGTGAATGGTTTTTAGCAACTGAAAAGATCCATAAGTAGAAGCTTTGGAGGGTAAACTCCGGGGTGTACTGATTAAGCCGGGAAACCTTAACAACTAGTGTAGTTTGTACAATATAAATATAATTGATGTGTCTAGGATTGTTCTGATACTTAATGTAATTAGAATGCGATACCAGTGAGCGTTCAAGAAGCGAGATTTGCTGTATTGTGGTAATGAAGGAGCGTTTAAATGCCAGTCTTTTCAGGGTTATGGTCCTGCACGGCTGCAATTAATGAGTTTATCAATACAGGCGAGCATTTAAATGGTTTGTTGTAACATAACAGACGAACATATAATGACATTGATGTAACAAAACAGGCGAACATCTCAATTATAGTCCCGCTGCTGTTGTATCTCGGCAGGCGAGAGCGTCACGACGCTGCTGTAACACAGCAGGCGAGAGCATAACGACGCTGCTGTAACACGGCAGGCGAGAGCGTCACGGTGCTGCTGTAACACGGCAGGCGAGAGCATCACGGCGCTGCTGTAACACGGCAGGCGAGAGCATCACGACGCTGCTGTAACACGGCAGGCGAATGCGTCACGGCGCTGCTGTAACACGGCAGGCGAGAGCATCACGGCGCTGCTGTAACACGGCAGGCGAGAGCATCACGCCGCTGCTGTAACACGGCAGGCGAATGCGTCACGCAGGGCAAGCGAGGTAGCGAGGACGGGACCGAGCAGGCGAGCGCACATTACCGCGGCCACCGCATCGATCTGGCGGCAATTAAAGGGAGCCTCGGCGGCCACTGCTGACCATCACACGACGGCCACTGCTCTGACCACCACACGACGGCCACTGCTATGACCACCACACGACGGCCACTGCTCTGACCACCACACGGCGGCCACTGCTCTGACCACCACACGACGGCCACTGCTCTGACCACCACACGACGGCCACTGCTCTGACCACCACACGACGGCCACTGCTCTGACCACCACACGACGGCCACTGCTGACCACCACACGACGGCCATTGCTGACCATCACACGACGGCCACTGCTGACCACCACACGGCGGCCACTGCTGACCACCACACGACGACCACTGCTCTGACCATCACACGGTGGCCACTACATAGCATCTTCAATAACTGTAGATACTTAATCTAAAAACTTAAAGTGTATTTTTAGTTGATCTAACATTCATAATGGAAGGTTTAGCGTAGGTATAATATTGATTTTAATAAAGAGTGGCCATGAGTTGAATTCAATAAATTTTGATCGATCGATACATACGTGAGATAAGGAGTTACTTTGTTGGTGGTGCGGTATCTTTAACAGTTGCTTGTTTTCGTTCATTGCATCGCAATAACATTATCAGTGAACATAATGCACCAACAATTGATTTATAAACCAGTGAATAACATTTAAGACTACAAAAAATGATAGTTTGTAGAAAGCAGGACACAAGTTAATTAGTGGACTTACAAGTGAGGTGTTTTTTATAATCGTATATGATTATAATCGAGGATCCTACTGTATTTTTAGGATCATATATATGAACAGCTCGTAATTGTGGAAAGAGATTTTTCATGATACCATATTAAATTTGTAAAAAAACTTGGGTGACACATAATTACATAATTATAGGGCGCATAATTACATGAACATCAACAATTCTGGAACTCGGAAAAATCCACTAGCAATCATGTAAATAATTTTGCTTCACAGTGATGAAGAAATAGGTACCCAAATAATATGTGTCGTATGCGAAATATATGCACATTTTTTTTCTTCATTCAATTCTTAACCAAGAATTGCTGGAGGCAACGTGGTATGTCACTATATTATCTTTGAGGTAATCATCTTGAATTGACAAACTGACCAAAATAATAAAGAGTAAATATCTATGAAAGACGAAAATTCCTTGTCCAATATCCATGTTCCTCGTTAAATTTCCACCATAAATTCAATCAGAGAAAAATTCTGAATAAATATTTAGCCGCAATGCACAACAGCCAACGTCGAGTGCCCCAATTTATACAGCGGTTCAAGAGGACACTTAAATTGCAGCTATCGATGCCTCACTACAATAAGTGCCAGACAAATCGCGACGTTTACAAGACCATACGACACATGATTAGTCTAGCCGGTATGGGACCACAACTCAACTAACTCACACCGGTGAGTATAAATTGGTCTGGTGACAGACTGCCAGTGACCGTCATATATCGCTAGCTACTTTAAATTGTTTGGCTTTCGTCAGTGTTGAATAATTCGGGCGATATCGAGCGGCTGATAAGTCACGGCGACCGGCCTGAACAACACGCAAACAAGTCTCATGCAGTCGAGGCCCACACACACTAACATGGAACAGGCTTCAGAAGTTTGGGCATAAATAGAACTCTTTGACGTATTACTGTCATGGTAGGGATAATGATAAGCAAAATGGAATAATTATTAGAAGGTCATAAAGTCATCTGAATCAGTAATAATTACTGTATTTGTTATTTCTGTAGCTGCGTAAACAGAGATAATTATGAAAAAAATAAAATGTCCATGATTATAATTCGTGTTGAAGTCTATGATTCCTCAAAACATGGAAAAAATATTTGACAGATGTAGAAATCCAGTTTTTATTCTATACAGACTTTTTATCGGATGGAAATTTATTTAGAAGCTGCATCCTTTTGACTGCACAAAACTAAATTGAAGATACGAGTTGGTCGTATCCCAAATATAGCATAAGCGTTATGGTGCATGTGGTCCATGGTGCACGATGGGCAAAATCATGAATGAAACGTGCATGACTTCATCAATATGTTGGTAGCTGAAAAATTAAATTCTGGGAATAGATGAGTTAGGGCAGAATTATGATAGAGAACTAGTTAGACTGCGACTAAATAATAAAAAAACTAACTCTATCCTGGCAATAGAGTTAGTTTTACAACGCAGCTTTATGAAGCAGCAGCACTTGTCTTATTCAAATATAAATACGTATAATTAATAATTAGTTAGTGGAGCGTTCAAAATTAGATAGTCATTTGGTTCATTTGAAGGCGCGATCGGCGGTGACTGTCAACGTATGATTTCAGGTACAAAAACCCCATGTTGTTAGAAGCTGATCTCAAACTTGAATATTGAATAAAATATCGAGTTGCATTAGAGTTCCGGAAGCTCAAACAGCAGAATAAATAGTACATTAGATTGCGATAAAAAATGTACTCCTAAATTACAGTCGTAAAACCCGCATGCAACGCATTTTAAAATAAGCACCCTAAAGCCAGACATTTTATGAGCATAAATAATTGACAGATAGTAGTAAACACATGTGACATAACCACGGAATATTAGAGTCGAGAAATATGAAATAAAGAGTCATTATATTTGAAAGAACGACACATAAAAACTGCTTCATTCGAGTGTATTTACAGGCCACCTGCCTGTAAGGTGGTCAGTCAATCATTGATTCGCAGTAGCAGTTCAGCAAGGGTGGTAGCTTGCAATGACAAGAAAAATTACACAATTTATATTTCTACTTTAATTTTCATAACAAAGCAAGCCCGACATTACACCAATATTCAATTATGTATATTATAATGAAGTGACTACGCATAATGATATACATGCGACAAAATAGCTGTAAATCGGCTTAATAGCCGCATATCAACCAATTGTCTTGATCGTGCAGCTGAATTTAATAAATGAAGGTTTCGAAGCATGGCCAAAATAATCAAAGCGATCACAAAAAATATCTAACAAATCTCCAACTGTAAGTTTCAATTGACGGTAAAATAATCGACACGATTTTCAGACCATCATAAAATTTAGCATAAAAAATACTCGAAACTTATTTATTTTAGTTTTTCGGTCGGACGGTAACAAAAAAAAAACTTAATTTGTCAAAAAATTAACAGGTAGCAAGCAACCGTAAGCAATTCGATCGCCGCTTTTCATTTCGTTCAAGTTTAAACAGGGATTAATAAACATGTAGCGATCTTATATAACTAAACAAATTCACCTTAAATATAAATAAATAGCTCATTCAGTACTAAGGGGTTATGTCCGGCAGCCATCAAAAACACACACAAGCACATAATTACACAGACGGTGACGAGTACTGTCAAATATTATCTCTTTTATTGTCAATTATCGACAACAACAACAATTGTACAGACAGCATCAGACAGATCACTAACCTTATCCTGCTCCATTACACTGGGGATGGTAGGAAGAGGAAGTGAAGTCTCCTGCAGCGCGGCGCAATAGGGCGGCATTGTGAGAGGCTAACACCCAGCAAATTGCTACACAAATACGCCGTGGGGGCACCACCACACGACACCGAGCCCCCCTGGCGGGAGCTGAAGAGCCACAACTTTCACTAATGCAGGCTAATCCCCCGGTAACTTTATTTGTACGGTCGCCGCAGAACAAATTCACGATGCGGCGTATGAGTCGTGGATAAATTCTGTCTCATCTTTTTGATGAGACTCACGAGTAAATAATTTTACAATTAGGGTCCAACACTCGCAGAGCAATTAACTGAATTAGTCAGAATTACCAATGCAAACATACGTTATATGAACACTTTGAATGTATGTGAAATTCATAGTTAATAATATACGTAACTAACCAGGTCATTGAACCATACGAAAGTGATGCACATAAATGGTGACTTCACTGTTATGCTTGAAAATACGAGCAGGTGTTAGTCATAACCTATAATTAATGAATGAACCAAGGCAACAGAAAACTTTTGCATTCACTAAAGGGACGAATAAAAACGGCATGTACGCCCCCTGGCCATCACTTACAATGACCCAAAATTATTTATAACAGTTGCTTTTGAAAGTCTTCAAAGGAAATTCCGAACAAATACGCATGAATGCATAGCGGTCTGGAAAGACAACGCGTCTGAAAAGCCTCATTTACTCATGGTAACAGCTTACAAATTAGTTTTAATTTAACGGCTTTTGCATTGACGACATAGAAAGTTTATGATTCTAACTGAACAGTTTTTCCATTGACGATTTAATTCAAAAGAAAGGAATAATCATTCCAAATAAATAAGTAAATGACTTTATTTATAAAGTCATTGATACTTTATATTCGTATAAACGTTGTGCCGTACGTCGTTCAAATAAAAATTGAATTAAATCACAACTTGACAATATGATGTACTACATTTTATTCGAGTTATCATAGAATGAGTCCACCTCCAATTTTGCAAGCTGACAGAAGGAATAATTTTAGGTATCCTCCATGGGATCTTAGATAAATATATACTAAGCGTCATACATAATATTGGAGTTTATGTCTTGCACGTCCATCCAAGTGAATGATAAATAAAATATTTTCTAAGGCCTCGAGAAGCGAAAGCGTCTCACAGTCGCGGCCAGCCATGACGTGTCGATTTCCGAGCGCTTCAAGAAGCTCGTGTAATAAAGCGCATGGAGAAGCCGAGGCTCGAGTCAACAGAGCTCATTAATGCGGAAGGTCTAAGCCGACCAGCCAGTTAATTGGAGCAGGATTATCGGGGAGAACTTCCTGCGCCCAGCGGGGTAACTCCTATACATAGCGGGCTAATATATTAGTGCTGTACGTAATGCGTTATAGTGTTCACAGCCAGCGGGGTAACTCCTATACATAGAGGGCTAATATATTGGTGCTGTGCGTTATGCGTTATAGTGTTCACAGCCAGCGGGGTAACTCCTATACATAGAGGGCTAATATATTGGTGCTGTGCGTAATGCGTTATAGTGTTCACATCCAGCGGGGTAACCCTATATGTTACGTTTGCTAGTCGTATGACTAAGTCCAGGCTAGCTATAAGGATGAAGATGAGCAGAGATGAGACCATAGGTTTAGGGAACTGTATTTGGTGGAATCTGGTATACAACTGAATTATTAGAAGGCTTGCTGGCCTTACATGACCTACTATTGACAGCATAGTAGTTCTACTCTAATTTGTTCAATACGTAAACACGTAACACTATACATAGAGGGCTAATATATTAGTACTGTACGTAATGCGTTATAGTGTTCACAGCCAGCGGGGTAACTCCTATACATAGAGGGCTACTATATTAGTGCTGTACGTAATGCGTTATAGTGTTCACAGCCAGCGGGGTAACTCCTATACATAGAGGGCTAATATATTAGTGCTGTACGTAATGCGTTATAGTGTTCACAGCCAGCGGGGTAACTCCTATACCTGTCTCTTATACACATCTAGATGTGTATAAGAGTCCGGGCCAGTACACGTACGTTCGTGCTCTGCGTAGACACGAATTTATGCCCAAATGTCCAGAATGTATTTTCTTCTTCATGTCGTAGCGTAGTGATGATGGGATGATTATTCTTTCTCCTCTCAGAATTAGGCCGTCTTCGATGGTCATTTCATCTCTGAAGTTGTAGTATGGTAATAGGTCCTTGGATAACTCTTCTTTATTTTCTGGCCATCCTCTGGCAATAACCTCCTTCAATCTTGTCATGGTTGGGTCACTCTTCGTAGCTCTCTCGATCTGTTTAAATCTGTTTTCGTTAATTGGAGTCTCTTCAAGATTTCTGGTCATATGTACATGCTCGCATTCTCCTAGTGGGCTTCTTGATAGTGCGTCTGCTGTAGGTATTTCCGTTCCAGGTTTGTACTCCAATGTGTAGTCATATTCTTGAATCTTCAATAACATACATTGTATTCTTTTTGGAGCTTTCGAAAGGGGTTTTGTTGCTATGCTCGTCAGTGGTTTGTGATCCGTCACAATTTTCACTCTTCGTCCGTATGCATAATGATGAAACTTCTTCAATCCAAAAACAATCGCTAGCATTTCTTTTTCAATTTGCGCGTAGTTGCGTTCACAGTCGCTCAATGTTCTGCTGGCGTAGGCAATGGGCTTTCCGTCTTGAAGTAGGACAGCTCCTAAGCCAAACTCAGATGCATCATTCTCTGTTAGTTCTTTTTCTGGATCATAAATAGCTAGTCGTGCGTTCTCACTAATACGTTTCTTGGTTTCGATGAATGACTTCTCCTGAGAATCAGACCAATTCCACTGCACTTCTTTCTTGATAAGGTTGTGTAAGGGATGCAAGACTTCGCTCAAGTTATGAATGTATCTTCCTAAGAAATTCACCATTCCTAAGAAACTTCGTAGTTGAGACACGTTTTTCGGTCGTGGAAATTCTTCTATAGCTCTGATCTTCTCGAAGTCTGGTTCAAGTCCGTTTCTTGAGATCTTGTGTCCCATGAAGGTCACTGAGTCTACATTGAATTTAGTCTTATTTCTGTTGAGTCTTATCCCTTGCTCCTCGCATCTTTTGGCGAACTTTATCCAATTCTCATCGTGTTCCAAGGTTGTAGGGCCGTGAACTATGATGTCGTCGGCAATGCATATTACTCCCTTGAGGCCTGATAAGCGTCATGTAGTTTCTTCTGAAATATTTCTGCGCTCGTGGAGATTCCAAATGGTAATCTTAGCCATCTGTGTCTGCCATGAGGTGTCTGAAAAGTAGTAAGCTTGCTAGAAGTGTCGTCGAGTCTTACATGCCAACATCCTGCTGCTAGATCTGTCTTGCTGAATACTTTGGAAGAGCTTAACTCATGAAGCGCGTCGTCTATAGTCGGAAGGGTATATCTTTCTCTGACTATTGCTTTGTTCAATTCCCTTGGGTCGATGCACAGTCTTACTCTTCAATCTCTCTTCTTCGTTATTACGATTTGGCTTACCCATTCTGTTGCTTCTTCAACTGGGGTTATGACTCCTAACTTCTCAAGTCTTTCTAGCTCTGCTTTCAGTTTCGGTTTCAATGCAATGGGAACTCGTCGGTCTGGCATTATGCAGGGTTGGGCATCTGCTTTTATTTTCAGTTTATGAATGCCGGGAAAAGTTCCTAGGTCATCGTTGAATATTCGGGGATTCTCTTGTCCATCTATTTTGTTAGTTCTTTGGAAGTTCCTTTCTTTCAGTTCTATTAGCTCCATTTGCTGGCTTGCTCTGAGTCCCAAAATTGGCGTGTAGTGCTCTTCGCTGATTACAAAATTTACGTTATATTTCTTCTTGTTTTTCGGGTTACGCACTGTTACACGACACTCTCCTAATGGTGCGTAATTCTTGTTGTTCCACGTTTTGAGCACAATATTTGTTCCATTTATCGTTTTGTGTTTCACGTAGTTCCTGGGAAGAATGTTGACGCTGGAGCCAGTATCTATTTGGAACTTCACCGTCCTATTATCAATCTCCATAGCGCATTTAACCATCTTATCGCTGTTGCAGTTTTGTGCGACGAGGTTGTTGATCCATTCTTCAGACTCAGAGTCTGTGCTTCCTTCTAAGTAGTTGACTTTGGATTTATTTGGAGTCTTCCTCAGAAGCGGTTTCGATAAGCACATTGAAGCAAAATGATTCTTCTTCAAACATTTCTTGCAGGTTTTTCCATATGCTGGGCATTTGTTTTTGTCAAATTGGTGGTGCCCTCCATAAAATTTACACTGTCGCTTATTCCTAAGATTCGTTGAAGCTTCTTTCTTGGAGTCGATCACCTTGTTAACTTCTGGGCGTAGCGTTTTATTATGAGTCACCGCTTTTTCCATTTGCTTTACAGATATCCACCGTTTTTTCTAGCGTTAAATTGCGCGTCTTCAATAGTTCCTTTTGAATGTTTGCATCATGTATGCCTAAAACAATTCTATCTTTCAGCAGTGACGTCTTGCAGTTGTCGCAGTAGTTGCACGTCCTAATTAATCTTTGAAGTTCGGCGTAGAAAAGTTCGAAGCATTCTCCTTCTTCTTGGTTTCTTCTGTTGAACATAAAACGTTCGTAGGTTTCGTTAGCTTCTCCGATGATGAAGTTGTCGAACGCTCGAATAATCTGGTTAACTGTCGCGTCTTCGGCCAGTTGGAATGTGCTGTATGCATCCAGGGCGTCATCGTCAAGGCAATGAATGAGAAGTGCTTTCTGTTTTACTGTGGAGATTGAGCTGAAGTCCGTAATCACGGTGTAGGTCTCCCAGCGTTGTTTGAAGAGTTTCCAATTCTTCACTGCGTTGTTCCCTAACGTCATGCGGTCAGGCATTTTCAATGCCGCCATTTTCGTGTAGGTCGGTTGTGAGTTGCTCTCTTCCATCTTCTCAATTAATTGATACTGTCCGCTACCACCATTTTACGTTTGCTAGTCGTATGACTAAGTCCAGGCTAGCTATAAGGATGAAGATGAGCAGAGACGAGACCATAGGTTTGGGGAACTGTACTTGGTGGAATCTGGTATACAACTGAAGTATAAAGGCTTGCTGGCCTTACATGACCTACTATTGACAGCATAGTAGTTCTACTCTAATTTGATCAATACGTAAACACGTAACACCTACTGCATCATTCCTGATATTTTCCGTCCCACATGTTTTTTAAATCAAATATAACAATATATAGTTCTGAAAATGCAATAAAATTGTGTGTCATGCAAAATTAAATTTTCAAGCATCAATATATGTTCAATAACTATTAATTATGAACATGTTATTTTTTGAACAGATGCTTGTCCAATGAATTCCATGCAAATGATTGTAAGTTGCAGAAGGCATAGCAGCACCTGTTTTTACAGATTTTTACATCCCAGGTATTTACTATATGGTATTTATGATTTTCATTCCATTATATTTCTTTGCATTGTAGGATTTTTTATATAAACTTTAGAATCCACTCACACATCTAACAGTGGGGAACAATAAAGGTTTTAACACAAGAATAAATTCACATATTTTTCTATATTTTGGAAGACATGGAACATTGGAAATATTTGTGCAAAGAAGAATGGTTGGCAGTTATGAGAAGCAAAATGGCACAATGGAAACATGGTTTTATGGTTTCACATAGGAACTTCAGGATCACCTAACACAACTGATTGTTAATTGCTAATTTGGCCAAATGTTATGTGAATAATATTAATGAGTTAAGAAAAAAAATTGATTTTAAAAATTACATTCAGACAGGGAGAAGAGATGTACCTATTCATCCTCTCACTAAAGAACTTGATGATGAAATGTTTTTAATTTTTGACCTGAAATGTGTATCACAAAGGAGAAGATGAACTAGAGCTCTTGCATAGAAACAAATGAAATGCCACAGAATACGTATCTATATCATGGATGAAAACTTGCAAAAATTTCAGGCAAAATTAATTTTGTCTAATGAAATTATGTTAAAGCTATTAAATTGAGTGTTAAAATTCACTAAAATCTTGAAATGATTGATACCAGAGATTTCTGTACAGAAATGAAAATGATACCTGAATCATTGACTAGTTTTCTGCCATTGAAAATAAATATGCCCACATCAAATTGATTTCTTATTAAATAATCGTTGTTACGCCATAATAAATGAATGACCAACAAATAAAAAATATTATCGGAACAAATGAACAGTACTTCTAGATATATTGCTGATACTGCAAACTGCAAATACAAACTCTATCTACTAGGTTTCACTCCTTCAAAACCAGTAGTTCTACAGAGACTCATGGACAGAAATTATTTAATCCTGAATAATCAAAAAGAGTAAATCAAACATTTAAACCTTCCACAATCTGCTCTTTGAATCTTCTATTGTCCACAAGTTTTTGGTTGTATATAAAAGTTATTAACAGAAAGAGAACTTACAGACTGCGGTATGTGGGGTTCATCTTAGACCCCCCAGTGAAGCCCACTCTGGTGCGCACCACTCCAGGCACTACACCAAAGCGGCCTTCAGGGAACCAAAATCAGGACATGGCAAATGTGGCCTTCTTGGTGGCCACATCAGGCTCAAGTAGTTTCATGGTGGCACTTGAGGCTGGGATTTTAGCCTGTAATAAAAGAGTTCACTTCATTATGATTAAATAAGAAATAAAAAAATGTACACAAAAATATTAGCTCTTTGCTATCATAGCCACAAAACAATTATTGGGCTTCCATTAGAATTGCTTGTCACTTACAATTTAAATCCTTGCATGAAACAGAGACTAGGAATAATTTTGTCAAATTCAATTAATTAATTTTGTACCAAATAATACAAACCTGCCAGCCAGATTGGCTTCTTTGCCCTCATTCTTTCTCTCTCTTTCGAGTTAAACTTTGCATTTCTTATTAAAAATTACCATAAAATGGGGTTATTTTGACCGGCGGGGTAACTTTGACCACTTTTCGTTTTTTTAACAAAAATCCCCAAAACTCAAAAACGATTTGACATAGAAAAATTTTGTCAATGGACATCAAAGGCCTAATACTGAGGCTATGCAACACAATAGAAAGATTTAAAAAGTTTGCATATCTAATAGGTTAAAAAATTAATAATGTGACCCATGAAAAAGAGCTATTATTTAAAGCCTGTCAGAGTACCCCCTCCAATTTATTTATTTTGAGGTAAAATAACTCCAGGTTTTGATGCATTGTAGTAGAACTCTTCTAGTTACATATGCAAAAGACAAATTTTAGGAAAGTGTCATAGTTTGCAAATGGGGGGTGCCCTGTCTCTTATACACATCTAGATGTGTATAAGAGACAGGATCGTGTAGATGAGATAATAATTAGGTAGTAGAAATATGAATGAAATGCTATTATTTTACGGCGAACAAACTTGATGAGTGAAGAAAGGGATTCAAACTTTTAATTAATAGTGTATTAAACCTAACTGATATAATTATGATTGTGTCAATTTTTAATAAAGAGGTATACAAAAATTTTTCTTTTTCAAATCACTATATTAACCATTTTAATGGCATTATGGAGCATTGAGTATTTTAAATTCAAAACCTGGATATGTAAAAATATAATATTGAACAATGCCTAGGTGGTTGATCAGACAGTAGGGAACTAATTTCTATGAGATAATCCTACAATTCTTCTAACGGCATCCGGACAATTGGAAATTATCGGTCGTGCAAGGCCCATTTAACAATTTAAATAACTATTGTGGAGCTATCGCAACTCGAGACTTGGCAAACACACACGACTANCACCCCAACTGTCTCTTATACACATTGATAGGATATGTATAATGTATATAATAAAATGGACTGGAAGTGGAAAGTTCCTGGACTTTCCAACCTTTCAGGTCCTGCTTTCCAATATGCTATCATAGCATTAATAAGATGATAAAGTAGCATTATTTTATAATAAAATAATGCTACTTTATCATCTTTATGTACCCAAGTCTCAAGAGAATGTATTATGTACCTATGCTAAGCTAATCAAACTTAGTTCATTAGTTGGCTGATTTGGCTCTTAGCTGTCTAGGTAAGTCTAGCTACAGTGCTGCACTTGGCCCAAGAGCATGGGCCAAGTGACTTTGCCAACCTGTAATATGGATACTTTGTGCCCATCCTCTGTCATTCCAGCGTTTTGAACTGTTAAGTGTTAGATTTTTATTTCTTCCTGGCGAGCTCCATTCCATACTCTAGTCTCAACATTCATTCTTTCTTTCTAATTTATTCTTATAGGAGCACTGGAAGCTAGTCCATAAAGCCCCTTGCCTAAACTGGGTTTAATTGGTACCTAACACTCTAAACTGCCTTTATACTACATAGATAGGAAAAATGTTGACGTTTACGCCACTATATTTAGTTTTGCAATATTCCAATTAGTTTCGCTACTATAACAGTTTTACGCCGTGTCGGAGGTGCATCCCGAGTTGCCCCGCCAGTCCCGAGTTGCCCTGGTTGACGGTACTCATTGAGCAGTATCGATGTTTTTTATATTCACAACCTCTCGTCTTTAATTAATACGGCAAAAGAGTGGAACCTAACCTAGCCAAACTTAACCAAAACTGTTTAAATAGGGAGTAGATGAAATATGAAAAAATATCAATGTCACAAAGCAATTGACATTGAAAACTGTGTATTTAATTTCATAAATATTGATTACGAATAGAATGAATGGGCCGTGTCAAAATGGGATGGCAATAGTGCATGCTAACGCACAAGCAATTTCTTGCTGTCATTTTCATTACCTATATTCAGTAAAATTTTTACAAGTAATATCACGTTTGAATAAGTGAACTGATATGACGGTTGTGAATGATTAGAAGGCATGATTATGCTGCCGGAGGTTACTGCTTATGCTGCAATTAATTTCGTACTTTCTTCCGCAGCGCGGGAAAATAACATTCTAATCCGGGATCACTATGTAATGGCTAATTGCACGTCTAAATGCATACCACGCACAGTCACGCACTGGCGTACATTTTGCAGTAATTCAATATAGACCAGGTCAAGAATTTGTAGTCGTTTTGTGTATCATTTAATCATGAACTTTTAATAAGGAGCTATTCCATTCGTTGTGCAAATTTATGTACTAACAGATTACAAGACTTACAGAAGTGGTATTTCAAATGATGAAAAGTGAACGAGTGAAGTGTTTAAAAGTGAATGAGTCCAAATAGAGGTTTCCCCAAATCCTAGATTGCCACCATGATTGTAAATTAACATCCAGCAATCAATGTGTTAATGACTTTCCTATGTTTTACTAAACAGCTTTCACTGATCTTTTACTTAAATTTGACTCCAAATTGGTTTATGGTGAGTTGGCAACAGGGTTTTTGGAAATGGAATTTTGGTAGCTCAGCTGCCAGCTGCCTTAGCATGTAGGGTAAACGCGGTATATTCCGACACATTAAGGACGCATCGAGAAATGAAAAACTATAAAAAAACGTATGCGTTATGTAAGTTCTGTTGGCTTCACGTGACTCTCAAAACACCTCACTACGAGTCAGCAACGATGAAACGTCACAAAATGTTGCCATATTTATAAAAAAGCCTTTAGAATGGAAACCTACCAAATCCCTATATTCCGTCACTGTGTGTGGCAATATCTGACACGTGGCGAGTCGTATTGCATCAGCGCTTCAAATTTAACTGATACGTAATGCCGACATCCAGGTATTCGAATTCCGTTTGCTATGTGAGCTGCATTGGGATACAACACGGCTTTGAATTAGAACACTAACGAATATTGAACACTACTTAATTACGTTTTAATTAACAGCTATTAGGCTTTTAATTAAGCAAATTTCAATTTTTGTACAAAGCTTGGAACGATCTGTGTGTGTCCAATTCAAGTTATGTCAGAATTATTTTTGATGGGTTTAAATCCACCACTCAACTTAATCATCTGTTAATTTATTTACGACTTGAAATCAGCGAATACAAGTTTACTTAAAGGATTCCTAATATATTCACAGACGTATTTAAAAGTCTCAAACCATAATATTCTTCCTATAAAAACAGTTATTCACTATTTGGTAGAGCAATGTCAACTGTCAAATTTGACACATTTTTCAATGATCTCACCAGGTGGCATGCATTGTCTCTCTTTGGATCTCAATATTTTCCCACTAGATGGCCAAGACCTAGTGTTTTTGCAGTATTTCGACACGCAAATGTATGACGTCACCATTTCAACCATCAATGAACGCATGGAACTAAAACAAAGCTTAATATAAAGGAAAAACTAGAGAAGTGACGGAATTACCTACAATGTCAGAATATACCGCGTTTACCCTATTGAAGAAATTAAAAATGAACTGATTCCAAAAAGCTCTGGTTTGCCACTATGGACTAGTATTAATCTTACACACCTAGGTACAAACAGATCTCAAGTTCAGGTTTAGCCTAGCTGAAATTGCTCTGTTTACACTGCAATTACACATTCACTCATTTGTAAAAATTTTCTAAATAATAATTTCTTTCATATGATAAAATCTACATAGCCTCATAGGAATTGTTAATATCAAGCCACACTCAGGATGATGTATGTTTTCAGTGAATTTTCCCGCGCATTTTGACTTTTTTTAAGCCATTGCTGTGCACAGTTGGCACAATGTAATCAAAATTGTTTCTCTTGGCGCACGTGTTCGCGCAATCCCGGCCATCAATTCTACGTCACACTGCCGCGTGAGCGTAAGAGCAGTTTGTGGAGGAACAGACGTAATACTCAGTACAGTATGCCTTTAATTACCTTTCAATAATTATGATTTTTCTTAATACAGAAATTTGGTGAATGAGAAATCTAGAACTTTATTTTAGAAGAAATTTTCTCCAAAGTCATATGGCAACACTGAACACTGTCTGTTTACATTTCGTAGGTATAATAGCCGCAGTTTACGATTACCGTACGTTCCGTATCCGACAAGCGGAAGAGTCAGAAGTAACCCGGACATGTCTTACATTTTATTATTGTTAGTTCAATTCGCGTAGTTGATATAAACATTGATCTTTGATGACCAACAAAATATAACTTTTTAATAGGGAGACTTCATGTTTATTATACTACAAGTAATGATCTTTATTTTATTAGAGCCATGTTGAAATGTTTTTTTTGAAGCCCGCTTCTAGATCATTAATGTTTTATATACATCCTCGTATTGTTAGGGACGCTTGCTGCTTCCATCAGATCTTAAAATGTAAAAGTTTAATAGATACAGATTTGTATGAATAATGCCATTCAATATTGTTAGCTACATTAAATTGAGGGTGAAACATGGGAATGGCAATGATGATTAATTTATCTGAAGCAACCTTTGCAAAATTAGCGTCAAACAAGCAAACGGATGTCATGTCAACCGGAAGTCGAACACCACAGCAGAGAGTATTTTATGCAGCAAATGAATTTTGCAAACTTTGCTGGAAGTTAGATTATTGAATTTTAGAAAAAAGGCGGGATAATTCAATGAAGGGTGGTAGGAGAACTACAATGTTGATACTCAGTCTCAATGGCCATTTGTACTATGATAACCTACGTAACAATTTTCATATGATAGTTATAATTTTTGCACATTCAAAGGACACTGTTACACATGACATAACATAACGCACCCAGATTTGGAAACCATAATTGCTCAAATGAAGCAAAAATAAACAACAGACCATTGACTTATCTTGCAAATATATATATTCACATTTTGTATCACATAGTTTAATTACGCTCTGTAATTATGCCGTATTGACCTAATTTTTATAGTCCATTTGCGCGCATTGTTATTAGGTATTGATCGTGTCAATTTTGCCAGCCAGGAGGATGCCGGGAATGTAGTCTCAGCATTGGCATGCAGGTTCGTACTGTTGACTTACAGGTTCATACCTTACTTGCCGCAACCAGTCCAGACTCCAGTCATTCATTAGAAGGCACCGATGGCACATCTAAAGCCATGTTGCCTTCTTTAGTTTTGTAATTAATGTCCAATTGAATTGTGATCTATGAATGAATATTCATAACTGTGCTGACTCTTAGAACCTGAGTTGACGCATTAGCAATCTAGTTAACTCATATCCAACCACAACACATTTCGTGAATCGTGATCATTCCTGAATAGGTAGTTGCATCCAGTAATCTACTTTCATATCTCCTGTAAATGGCTCCATCGCGTAAGTCTCGTAGCAGTTCTCCCTTTCTTGGCTATAACTGTTGACTGATTTCTGCTTTCAGTGCACCATTCTGAAAAAAATTAGATTAGGATCAGTTTGTTAATGAAAAACCTAGAAACCTAGTGGGAAGCAAAAAACCTAGATCTAGGTTTTTTCTGCTTCGGAGCGCCACAGTACCTGCGGAGTGCCTGCTGGAGTGCTGGCTCTAAATGCCCAAGGATTTGCTGAAAAACCACCATGCAACACAATGCGGATACATGTTTGTGTGTACAGTGTACGGCAATAACGGCATAGTGGCAAACCAGAGCTTTTTTAGAATCAGTTAATTTATAATTTCCTCATTTACTCGAGATTTAAACCAATTTCTTAAGTATGATAATGCTGGTATCCAGGGCATAGACTGTACGGTCAGTGTGATTACGTAATTTGCGTTGCCGCGCGTCCATATTTAAATTATTTTAGCATTCTAAAAGTATGGCGCAAGGCGCATTTTTTACCCGCATAGTACGGCGCACCGTGAAGGTCGTTAAAATGACAAAATAAATTCCCGCGCACCTGGCACATCTTCCTGACCATGGATATCAAGTAATACAAGGTCATAATCATAAAACAGTATTTACCAAATTAGCTACCAGTATAAGTGGATATCCTGAATCCTGATCATATATGCTACCAGGGTGGAATTCTAGAAATGGTGGTTCACTTAGGGTAAACGCGGTATATTCCGACATCTTAGGTAATTCCGTCACCTCTCCAGCTTTTCCTTTATATTAAGCTTTGTTTTAGTTCCATGTGTTTGTTGATGGTTGAAATGGTGACGTCATGCATTTGCGAGTCAAAATACTGCCAAAACACTAGGTCTTGGCCATCTAGTGGGAAAATATTGAGATCCAAAGAGAGACAATGCATGCCACGTGGTGAGATCATCGAAAAATGTGTCAAATTTGACAGTTGACATGGCTCTACCAAATAGTGAATAACTTTTTTTATAGGAAGAATATTATGGTTTGAGACTTTTAAATACGTCTGTGAATATATTAGGAATCCTTTAAGTATACTTGTATTCGCTGATTTCAAGTGGTAAATAAATTCAATAGATGATTAAGTTGAGATGTTGGATTTAGACACATGAAAACTAATTCCGACACAACTTGAATTGGACACACACAGATCGTTCAAAGCTTTGTACAAAAATTGAAATTTGCTTAATTAAAAGCCTAATAGCTGTTAATTAAAACGTAATTAAGTAGTGTTCAATGTTCGTTAGTGTTCTAATTCAAAGCCGTGTTGTATTCCAATACAGCTCACACAGCAAACGGAATTCGAACACGTGGATGTCGGCAATACGTATCAGTTAAATTTGAAGCGCTGACGCAATACAACTCCCCACGTGTCGAATATTGCCACACAAAGTGACTGAATATAGGGATTTGGTAGGTTTCCATTCTAAAGGCTTTTTAATAAATATGGCAACATTTTGTGACGTTTCATCGTTGCTGACGCGTAGTGAAGGTTTTGAGAGTCATGTGAAGCAGGGTGGAATTCTATAAATGGAGGTTCACTTATAAAAAAGCTTTCCACTCAAGGTGGAATGCTTTCCCTAGATACAGTGCTCTGCAGTCTGTCAGGTGAGTGACTAGGTATAAATGAAAAGGAGGATCAAAAGTGGACAAACTGTTTCTATTGTATAGTATCTCAGATTTGCTATAAAATTGTTTGAATGTCTCTTTTTTGATAGATATTTTCTATTTTTCTTTTATTTAATGGATTTTTTGAGAATTTTCCAGGTTTTTTGTTTGTAATGATTAAGTTTAAGTTAAGTACCTATTAAGTTAACCAGTACTGTAGTACATATACTATATTGGGGGCGGGGCTTATGGGCACAACCAATCACAGCTTGAAAACATCCCCATCAACCAATCACAGCTTGAAAGCATCCCCATCAACCAATCACAGCTAGAAAGCAGATAACATTACAATTCCATTAACCAATCACAGCTGGAAAGCCTCCCCATCAACCAATCACAGCTAGAAAGCAGATAACATTACAATTCCATTAACCAATCACAGCTGGAAAGCAGGAAGGGGCTAAAATCACAATCCCATCAACCAATCACAGCTGAAAAGTGATAGGATATGTATAATGTATATAATATAATGGCCTGAAAGTGGAAAGTTCCTGGCCTTTCCAAGCTTTCAGGTCCTGCTTTCCAATATGCTATGTGTACTGGTTAATTTAATATCCCTTTAGAATTCCACACTTAACACACACTTAAGGACGCATCGAGAAATGAAAAACTATAAAAAACACTGTATGTGTTACGTAAGTTCTGTTGCCTTCACAATTATTAATTGTGAAGGCAACAGAACTTACGTAACGCATACAGTTTTTTTTATAGTTTTTCATTTCTCGATGCGTCCTTAATGTATCGGAATATACCGCGTTTATCCTATAAGAAAGCTTTCCACCCAACTCCCAAGGTTGAATGCTTTCCTTAGATACAGTGCTCTGCCAGGTGACTGACTAGGTATAAATGAAAAAGAGGATCAAAAGTGAACAAACTGTTTCAGTTGTATAGTACCTCAGAGGCTCAGATTTGTTATGAAATTGTTTGAATGTCTGTTGTTTGATAGATATTCTCTATTTTTCTTTCATTTAATGAATTTTTTGAAATTTTTCCAGGCTTTTTGTTTGTGATGATCAAGTTTATGTTGAGTTTTAGTTAACCAGTACTGTAGTACATAAGTATACCATATTTGGGGGCGGGGCTTATGGGCACAAGTCATTAACGATCCATATTAGAATTCATAGAATTCAATAGACGTTACGGCTTACGATTTCAGAATTATCTTGAAAAAGTTTGTTGTTGTTCGTTTGATCAGAAGTTTTCGTTCGTTTGATCAGAAGTTTTCGTTCGTTTGATCAGAAGTTTTTGTTCGTTTGATCAGAAACAGAAAAAGTTTTCGCTTGTTTGATCAGAAACAACATAATTATTCATTCTCTTGCACTAAGTATACGAATGATTAGTTAATTCGTAATTCATATACAATCGTATATGAATTAAGTATACGATTGATCAACCCGCTAGAAATGCACCGGGAACATCACTTTTTTTAAAATTACATCAAAACTATGGGAGGCAGGAGCCAGCAATTTATGGTGAGTAAAGCTAGAGTATAGACCTGTATTTTGCATGTTTCAATTTAAGTTTAACTTGTCTAGTAAAAAAATGGCATTGTTTTGAAATAAAAAAGTGGTCAAAGTTACCCCATTTTACGGTAGCTCTCATTATGGCTCCCAAAAAATTAAAAAGCAAAATTGCAAGCAGCAGAAGAAAGTTGAAATAAGTTGAAATTGAAATGAAAAAGACATGAATAATAATAAAGAGAAATATATTTCTGGCATAACAATAACAAGTAATAATAATATTCTCAAACTTACTACAAGGTGTATGTATAAAACAAGAACTTACCAGAGACTTTAGAGCCTTGAGAGGAGTTGATTTAAAAAATAAATTCATTCATAAACTCTGCAAAGTTGAAAAAGTAAGTCAATATTGATATAAAGAAATAAATCCAAGTGAAAGTCATAAGCTGCTACAAAATCTTAAAATATAGCAATCATTCCATGCCTTATGGCTTATTGTTAATCATTTGTTCACAATGTGAGACAAACTTAATTCCCCGAAAGTTTTATTGCAATTTATTTATTGGCAAAGGTCAATGACAATTGAATGCCACATTCAGAAAATTTGTGTATAAATTTATCAAATACTGAAGTTTAGGACATTAAAAGTCATTGGTAATCATAACAGAGCGTGTAGTATATAATATCAGTCAATGTTTTGAAAAGGTTTGTTCAAGTGCCTAATAATTATAAATCATGCATAAAATATGAACACACATTTGCAGAGCTCTATGAAAGTGGCAACTGGAAAGCCTTATTATTATAGTAGCCGCTAAGTAGCCACGTAGTGTGCCACAACTTAATGAACTTACAGCAATCCCTTGATTAACGCGGTTAATAAATCCCCGAGTTTCACCGTGTTAAGCAAAACCGCGCTAATCAAACTTAAGAATAAATGGGAATAATTATAATGAATCCTCAAAAATAGCAAAGTTACATAAAATTTTTTTTTCCACTAAAATTTATCATTTTTTTCTAAATAATAGGGGAAATAAATAAAAGAAATGCAAATGAATTAACATTTCTTTTTTACTGAAAGACGAATCCAATTTCAATTGCACAGTAGTATTAGATTTCTTTCTCTCCTTAGATTTAGATTTCTTCCCTTTTTGTCCATAATTATGACGGTAATTTATCAAGGAAAATTATGTAGTTTGATAAAAATGAACAGTAGATATGGCAGCGATCTTGACCAGTTGAAGGCTAACGAGTAACTAGAGCACCGGCATGGCGCACTTACCGGCAAACGTTGCCGAACTAGACCATTCGAGTTATGAACGAGACAAGGCGCGGTTAAACCAACTCTGTAGTCAGCACAAGTGCCTACGGAACGGGACCTTATTGGAAGAATTATTAGCTGAAATTCATAAAGTAACAACATTTGGCGAATTTTTCCAAAAGTCGTAACAAAAGTAACAACATAAGATCTAAACATAAGCAAAAAGTAACACTTTTGTTACGAACGTAACACCTCTGGCTAGAGGCAGGAAAATGATGTGTTGTGAAAAAAAAGTCGCGCTAATCAAAACTGGCACCGCGTAGATTAAGGGTAGGTCGCAAATTTTTTTTCCGCATTAATCAAAACCGCGGTATTCAAAACCGTGCTAATCAAGGGATTGCTGTATAGTATTGGGATAACTTCGATTGATCAGCCTACCTTACCTATAGCCTATAGGGATCAGTGAACTTTCTCAAATCAGTCAAATGTAATTGATTCACATTGCACAATGCAATAATATGAATGGTTCATTATACTAAAAAAATTGTGCAAAATTGGTTGGCTCAATCTTAACTCCTAAGCAACCTTCAATGGGCACCTCTTAGAGCGGGCGGCGCATTGAGGCAGTTGGAGGCAATTCAACTTATTTTCACGTCTAAGAGTCCTTCATGACTCACGCTTCATAAATCACCTCTGTGCATGATTCTGCTCATTATCGTCTAACACAATCCCCGCTCATGCATTTGTGCTAAACCATTGGTCCTCCTATTTTATTCATTACTGAGCCCAAACAAACTGTTTATAAAGTAATTTGGGCTAGATTGGTTTTGTTGTTAATGTTTACCAGTAGTTGTAAACATAGTGGCAATCGAGAACAAGTTTTTTTTAGGGTAAACATCCTATTTCTGAACGCAAATTAAGCCTATGCATTGCAGACAAAATTTATGAATGCGAATGTTAAACAATCATAATACAATTCATTAAAATCAGTTAACAAAAAATCTTAGTTTTTATGCACCAGACACCTCTGACTCATAAGCTAGTAGAATCAAGGCAGATGACAGTGCATGACTGGAAGCACATGCATCGACAACCATACGCGGCGCCAGTTCAAAACGCACTGCTGGCTGGCTGCAGCTGGCAACTCGTATATCGACAACACGCATCAAGCTATGATCAGCCATTCGGACTTCAAGTTCATATTTAGCTTACGTTCTCTCGTTCAGAAAAGAAATAACTGGCGCGTTTGTCATAGGAGGAGAAATTCAAGTGCTTGCCTATCCGGATTTCCCTTCCGGATTCCACTTTCGATTTAATTCTTGATTTAGAGCAAATGCTGTGTTGAGGGGATTTTTGCAAATGATATATTGATCCGATACTTTGTGAATAAATTTTTAAGATAAACTTACATGACAAATTTTCATGGCACGTTTCCCACGCATTATTTTATGAAATTAAAAGCGATCTTTACCAAATTACAAACGAAACTATTCATTCACAATGCCCTCGAGCGAATGAACGTGATAAATGATCATTTTTTCCACTTCTTCCCCGCATTAATTAATTTTCCTCATTAAGCCTAAAATATCTCCCAAACTAATGAACTTAGCAAATGTTAAAAAAAACAGTGATGTTTAGGTCATGATCATTTTTTTCAATTTCACCTTCGTAGCGCCTTATACGGTTCTAAACTTGCAGTGAGCCTAACATCACCTATCCTCTTGCACAGGCTTTTGTGTAACTTTAATTAAAGGCGTAATTAAAAAATAATCACGACCTAAGCATCAACTTTAGTGAAGACATGTGCAAAGTTTCATCAAGCTACGTTCATTAGTTCGGGAGATATTTTAGGCTCACTGAAACTTGTAGATTGCGAGCCCAGTCGTAAAAGTGTCTGAGAGGTCTTATATATGCATATATATAATTCCCTTAATGCTTGCAGTAGTGTATTTTGAATAAATAGCTTCGTTGTTGGAAAGGTTAAGCTCGGTTTTGATTATAAAAACCTGATTTTGATTATAATGATTATAAAAACAAATTTTGACAGCGCTCGCAAAAAATATTGTCTGTATATATAGCCTTTTTCTTAGCTTTATCATGATTAAAATTACTTAATTATGCATATTATACCCGCTACGAAAATTGTTTCCAAAAAATTCATCCTAAAATTGTCGGCGCGACTGGTCTGACAGAAGTGAGTGGGCCATCCCATAAGCGTGGCATAGCGTAGCCATCTTGACGCCACTTCGGCACGATTTTTTTCTCCATTCGTTAGCAATAGATATGAAATTTAATGCAGACATGTATATACCGTCAACCGGGGCTACTCGGGACGGTTTTGAGCGTTTTTTGTTAATAACTTCTTACAATGAAACATTTCATAAACAAGTTTAGGCTCATTTTATAGCTCTTTGCGAGGGCTATCGAATGGCATCTTCAAAAAAATTCCATATGCTATTCGTAAGGTGCCAG
>NW_025944328.1:0-802 GCF_000764305.2 Hyalella azteca
ACTCCCCGGACCTCTCTGACATTGTCACCATCCCGGACAATTGTCTGATAGTGGGCGACTTCAACGCCCATCACCCCTCCTGGTTCTCCCACACCAAGGACCAGAGAGCAGCAGCGAGAGGGATCACCATCGACGACGTCATCTCTGGCTTCCCCTTAGCCTTCCTCAACGAGGATTCGCCGACCCGCCTCCCCTCCCACGGTCCGCCCTCCTCACCTGACCTGGCTATCATCACCGGGCAGCTACTACTCAGCACCTCATGGGCACTTCAAGTCGCCCTAAATTCCGACCATTTGCCCATCCTGCTTCATCTACCTCCTGCCGTAGAGTCCCCGGCTCCCCGGTGTGCCCACTCCTATACTAACTTTAAGAAAGCGGACTGACATGCCTACACGGCAGCAGTTGAAGCAGCGCTCCCTGCCTCTATCTGAGAACAAGGTCCACCTTCAGAACAATCCATTCTGGAGTCCCCCAAGGGTCGGTCATCTCACCAGCCCTTTTCAACTACTTCATCACGGACATACCTGTTCCGACATCTAACATCGCCTCATATGCAGATGAGGCGATGATGCTCACTATTTTCGTGTCGTCCCCGAGACTCGACGCCGCGGAGGCTGACCTCTCTGAGCTCCTCCGGGGCGTCTCAGACTGGTCGACCGCCAAGAAACTGGCCGTGGCTCCGGGGAAATCCACGCTCTTCACCCCCCACACTCACCAATCCCGTCTTCACCCCTCTGCAACAATCTGCAATGGCATCATCCCATTGGACAAGACCCCCAAAATTTTGGGGGTCACTTGGGAT
>NW_025944329.1:0-41852 GCF_000764305.2 Hyalella azteca
TTTCAAGATGATAATGCAACTTGCCATACAGCAAAAACTGTGAGAACATTCCTTGAAAAAAGACACATAAGGTCAATGTCATAGCCTGAAAATAGTCCGGATCTAAATCCAATTGAAAATCTTTGGTGGAAGTTGAAGAAAATGGTCCATGACAAGGCTCCAACCTGCAAAGCTGATCTGGCAACTGCAATCAGAGAAAGTTGGAGGCAGATTGATGAAGAGTACTGTTTGTCACTCATTAAGTCCATGCCTCAGAGACTGCAAGCAAGCTGTTATAAAAGCCAGAGGTGGTGCAACAAAATACTAGTGATGTGCAGGAGCGTTCTTTTGTTTTTCATGATTCCATAATTTTTCCTCAGAATTGAGTGATTCCATATTTGATTCCCTCTGCTTGGTCTAAAAAAATAACCGTTACTGACTGCACAATTTTTTCTTGATTTCTTATAGTGTCTCTTAAAGCCAGAAAGTTGCCATTTGAAATGACTTTAGTTTTGTGTCATGTCTGTGATCTGCTTTTTTTCTACAAAGTTAAACAACTGAATGAACATCCTCTGAGGCTGGTGATTCCATAATTTTTGCCAGGGGTTGTAGTTGCCTTGAAAAATTTCTCTTGCACAATGGCCTTAACCCATTAAAACCTCAAAAAAATTGTTGTATCATACATATTATAAGATAAATTTCAGTTTTGTAGTCCTACACCGCATCATGTACTTTCCATACAATTACTGAACAAGAATTGTTCACCTCAGTTGCTCATGCTTCAGTCAGTTGACCTATAAACTACTGGCGGTCACAATGTTTATGATTAGGCCTGTACCAGCCCTCGGGAAAATGCTATGTTCCAATTGTTTCTAAGTAAACATTTTATAATTCTAAGCGTTTAAATGATGGATTAGGAGTCTAGTAGTCAGACAAAACTCATGAATGGCAACAAACATTGCCATTAAAGACAAGCATTTGTGACATGAAAATTATAATTTTGCATGAACGTTGGAGAAAAAGGGCTACCTCATGTTCTACATATATTATAACAAAATAAGTTAACATCCAGTTGACAGCGGGTAAGATATTTTAATGAAGTTTGATAATGATATCTATAACATATACTCACATATACTGTCAAATGGGGGTAATAAGGGACGGGTCAATGCTCAATGGCTTGTCCATGGATATGGTAATATCACATCAATAATACAGTAAGGTTTGTATAAGGTACTATCATATCAATAAAGAAAAAACAAGTAAACATCACAGAAAATGTCATTTATTCTACATTTACATCATCTACAAAAGAAAAGGAGGACTTCAGAGTACATCAATGGATGAGTACCATCAAACGGGGTAAAAAGGGACAGGCGGGGTAAAAAGGGACAGTCCTCCAACATTTTGTAGAAATGTTGTAGCAGCTGAACCAATGAAAATATTGCAAAATTGAAAATAGTGGCGTAAAGTTCAACATTTTTACTAGCTATGCAGCATAAAGCAAGTTGATAAATCATACATTTATTACCTCTAAAAAATCTGTGGAAAAAAAGTGTGAAAAGTGAGATTTTGGAAAAGTATCTCTGCTAAGGTCTGTAGCAGAAAAAATATTTGTCGTATTGAAAAATCTTACTTGCATAAAAGTTGCACACTGGTGTTGGCTCAAAAATATGATTGACAGAATTTGCATCTTTCATTCCCAAAATAAAAAAATGACGGCTATTTCCACAAAACGGGGTAATAAGGGACACCCCCTACAACTGCATTTACAGTAGAGCCTTGGTTAGCAAAGGCTCCAGTTAATGAAAAAAATCAATTAACAACAAAGAAATTTGATTACATTTACCTTGCTCGGCGATTTTTTTTTTAATATTTCGAAATAAAATTAGAAATTAATTGTACATGTGTAACACCAGAGACACTGGATTCTTTGGAAGTGTCTTTAAAAAGTAATTTTTAAACTCATATTATTTGTTTCTCATCTAGGCTTGATGTTTTGAGCTATATTTTAAATTCTTTCATTTATGCTTTCAGTTCCACTCAGGAAATTAATGCCATTTTCATTAGAGCTCAACCTCTAAACTGCTGACTTCAAGATTTGGGTAATTGATAACCTAACCTATGTTTGGTTAACAATTTTCCTAATATTATAAACACACTTTGCTCTGTGTGTCTATTGGCTAGAATTATTATTTGCTTTGCTCAACATACTTATTATTTGCTTTGCTCAACAATGGATATTTCAAACACCTTGACATGTTGCCAACATTCTCTGTCTAATGCTACAAGGTTCAACAAACGACTAACTCTCAAGATCATGACCTGTTATCCTTTCGGACATGCTAGGAACCAGTCATTTTAGATTTTAATGACCTAATTAAATAAGAATATCATCATTACCTGAAAATAAGTAATTATTGATAGCTATAGTTAATGAATAAAATGCAACTAAATTCTTCAAAAATTATTCCAGTATAATAATACCCTCAAACTGGGTAATAAGGGATGGGTGGGGTAAATCAGGACAGTCGTCCCACATTTCGTCGAAATGTTGTAGCAGCTAAACTAATTAAAATGTTGTAAAACTAAAAATAGTGTTGTAAAGTTCAACATTTTTACTATCTATGTTGCATGAAGCAAGTTAAGAAATCATACATTTACTACCTTTAAAACAATCACTGAATAAAAGTGTGAAAAGTGAGATTTTGGAATAGTACCTTTGCTAAGGTTTGTAAAAAAAATATTTGCCTAATTAAAAGATTTTACTTGCATAAAAGTTGCTCACGGGTGTTGGCTTAAAGACTCGATTGACAGAATTTGCGTATCGCATTCCAAAAAAACATGGCAGCCATTTCCGCATGACCGGGTAATATGGGACAACCCCTAAAAACGCATTTACAGCCAAACCGCGAAAAGCAATGCTCCAGTTAACAAAAAAATCAATTGTTAATATAGAATTTTGATTACATTTACCTAACTCAGCAAAAAATTTCACTCAACAAGAAATCAATGCATCATCAGTCATCACAAAATTGGGCAATCAATGTCATAGATATAATTGTGCACTGGGCAACATAAAGTGAAAAGTAATTAACCTAAACTATGATTTATTTCTCCAAAAAGTATGATGGTTGTCACTAAAATATTTCTTTCTGTTTCAGGTATTTTTTCCAATCTTTTGTTTTGTTATAGTGAATTCACTTGACCCAATTAAAATGTGTGAAATTGCAAGCCATTCTATAAGCCCACAGATACAGAGGAAATGCTATATGCCTGCTGATATGAAGCTCACAGTAGACAAGGTCATTGTCAAAACTCAATTGCATGTTCATGGAAATGGTAATATCACATCAATAATACGATAATGTATGGATATGGTAATATCATATCAATATAGGAAAAACAAGTAAAAATCACAGAAAATGTCATTTATACTACATCTAAATCCTCTACAAATGAAGAGGAGGACTTCAGAGTATTGTTAGTACTGAATGAGTACACTTTGCATGCTTCAAATGTTTTAAAATTGAGTTTTATTTCAAGTGTCCCAGATTACCCCATTCCAGGGGGTAATTTGGGATACTTTTGTTTTGTGTCTGGCACCTTACAAATAGCATATGAAATTTTTTGGAGACGCTGTTCGATAGCCCTCGCAATGAGCTTGCAAATGAGCCCAAATTTTTCTATGAAATGTTTAATGGTAAGGAGTTATTAACAAAAACTCCCAAAACCGTCCCTTATTAACCGGTTTAATGGTATAGCCTGTCTAGCATCCAAGTAATATGTCCTGTAGCAATCATTTGTAATTTTCATTTTTTAGCTGCCCAAAGACTAGACATTGGTTATCATCATCTATTTTACTCTATCATCATCAATTGTAATTCCCTACAATCTGTATCTTTCATTCACTGTCAGTCATATTGACTTGAATTGTTTTCATGTAGAAGAATAATTGACATCCACCCTCCCCCACAATCATGCCTTGTTGTCATTAGGGTGATTAATTAGTATCCTTGTCCTATGTTGCCTTATTTTGAAGTCTGGCTGGGCAAAATGCTATTACATTGTAGTGATAAAGCAAAGTAATTAGGGATTTTTACCAACATTTTGCTGAAAACTGATCAGAAAACACTTAAAATTAGGATATTCACTTTGGTAATTTATTTATTTTATGCTGTCTCCATAAATTTATTTCCAACATGAGTTGAATGGATTTGCCTTTAGTCCAATTGCCTTTTAAAGCAGCAGTGGCTGAAATTCAAGCTGCGTGAGAAAATAGTTACTACTTTTTTCAGACAGATGAGTGTCAGTGTAGTTGATATCCATGTGAGTGATGCATAGGTTGAATTTTTATTATGTATCAACTATAGGAAGAGAGTACAATCAGTACATGCTGCACCTTCCTCCATTTTTTATGAATGATGAATTATATTCTAATTTCATACTTGCTTAAATAAATAATTTTGTACATATTTATTTTTACCTAGTTATCATCATTAGAGAAATTTATCTGTGAGAACAATGAGGAATACATTTGCCCTTTGTACAGCCTAAACAGAAGCAGGTTAATATAAGGTAATAAGACATGTCTGTTCAACTTGTCATAGCATGTTAACAGGACCAATTGACTAACCTTTGGTCTGGTTAAGCCAGTATAGCAGATAATTAGACATGACAGGTTACACCTGATACTCATTTATACAAAAGACCTCCAGATTAAGGCCAAGTGAGCAGCACACCAGTCTACTCTATAGATGTTTATGAGTTTGTGTGTTGGAAACTTTCTGCTGAACTGTATAGAGATTACATGAGCATGTATCTGCAACACCTATCATGTCAAGACATTAGCAGGGTACACTGGCTACACTGCTCACATGCCCACCCGCCAGGATTTTCAACCTAAAAAATCAGTTTTTTAATAAAGTCATGGTGTAGAATTTGGGTTTTAAAGAAAACTTAGGAAAGCATCATTGATTTTTTACTTTTAAACTGCCGAGTGTAGTAATACTGAATAGAAGCTACCAAGGAAATATCTATTAGGCTTCTTTGCTAAATACTGTCATCCAACATAAGTATAGTGCCACCCCTAAAAAACCTACATTGATTAAAGTTCTAAGATTTAACAATAACAAATTTTGTTTACATCTTTGCTAGGGAAAAATACTTCACAAAGGTTTTTAAACTATTCAATGTCATGCCTACCTGAACTGTTGGTTCAATATCAATTTCAACATTGGTATTAATTTAATTTACAAACTGTAGTTTCTCAATGTGAAATAGAAAAAAAGAACATTATATAAAAATTATTTATTTAATGATATTAACATACACTATTCTTAGACTGTCTTTCACTCAATGTTTGATATTTTTTGTGCTTTTCAAATCCATAAAACAAGCTCTAAAAAAAGTTAGAAACAACTTGCAGTACAATCATGTTAATTATTGAGCATTTAAAATAGAAGAAGTCTCAAGGTTATGCACCAAGTGAAAAGGGTAAAGTTAAATTCTTAGTGTTTTAAGGAAAAACTGAAAATTGGGCATTGAAGAGCCTTGCACTACCTCAGTTTTGTGAAACAAGACAACAGCTAAGAACTTGTACTTGGTTAATTTATTCAAGACTTATTTTTACCATTGATTTGTAGTCTCTGACAGAGATATGTCACTGTTTAAAATAGTGTTTCATTAAGTTAATGATACATCACTAACTTACTGTTTGAATCTATTTATCTATTTAATTAAAAGTTATGGCAAATGTAATAATAGAGGTTGATTCCTTTCAGCATCATATTTTTAATAATAAACATAAATAACAAAGAATTTGAAGCTAAGTATAAATGAAATATGTGAAAAAAGTATAAAATAACTATTTTCCCCATTTTGCATGGATTAAAAAAAATCATGGGCTTTTCAATAAATTCTGGATGGGTTGAGCAATTTAAAAAAAACATGGGTTATTTGCAACCCTGTTAGCAAGGACAAGGTATGGAGGAATTACAAGTAGCTGTAATATTTTTTTTTATTCTAAGCTGAGTCATCTTGCTCTAGACTTGATTGGTTTAGAAATTCTTGGGAGATATGATTTTTGCAATTATGAATTATTGATTAGTTCATTTAAGTAGCAGGCATTTGAAATAGTAGTAGTCTTAAAGTTAGGTATAAATGCATAAGTGCCAACTCCAATTCTTCAAAAGTTACTAATATATAATATAATATACCTTTATAACTACTATCTAAAATCTCTTAATGTTGACCTTGGTCATCCATTCTTGTTTCTGTCATGAAGTTTATGTAGGAAGCCTCAACATCCAGATGATCTTGATTGTTGTGACTAAACTTGTTTTTGCTGCTTGAGAGTGGCTAGGCATTATCAATATTCAGTGTGGGATGGTTTAAATAACCCGTTCTTCTATAACTCATAGACTTTGGCTACTGGGCTTCACCAAGCTTATAGGTGAATTAGCAACCTTGTATGAGGTATATTTGGTCATTAGTGCTCTGGCTATGGTGTGAGATCCAGACTAACATGTGTGTCTAATTCAGACTACAGGTCTGCCAATAACCATTTTTTGCATCAAATTATGATATTTTCATTTTGTTTTGAAAAGGTCATCCATACTTGTTTCTGTCATGAAGTTTATGTAGGAAGCCTCAACATCCAGATGATCTTGATTGTTGTGACTAAACTTGTTTTTGCTGCTTGAGAGTGGCTAGGCATTATCAATATTCAGTGTGGGATGGTTTAAATAACCCGTTCTTCTATAACTCATAGACTTTGGCTACTGGGCTTCACCAAGCTTATAGGTGAATTAGCAACCTTGTATGAGGTATATTTGGTCATTAGTGCTCTGGCTATGGTGTGAGATCCAGACTAACATGTGTGTCTAATTCAGACTACAGGTCTGCCAATAACCATTTTTTGCATCAAATTATGATATTTTCATTTTGTTTTGAAAAATGTTAGTGTTTTCCCTCTTTCATTCCTTCCTGAATATGACTTCTTCAGATTATATTCAGTGATAGTTTAGTCATTAGGTTGCAAGTTGGCTACAGTCTTGCATGCTGTGCAAGCTCACCAGGAACTGCTACATGTTTTGAGACCATGTTGAATAGAAAACTAATTGAGCTTTTTAAAATTGGATTATTAACGCATGGATTGAATGAAAAACCAGCTATTATAGCTTCTGGCAACACTCATAATTTTTTGTTGCAGAAAGTCATAGCCTCACTGTTGAGTCATGGGGTTGACATTGCTCACAGCCTCTGCACACCTGATGAACAGGGCTGTTCTGCTCTTCATTATGCTGTTTTGTACAATGATCTTGCAATGGTGAAGATACTTCTCATGCATGCAGGTAATTGAGTTATAATAAATCTATTCATTATTATCTGTGTGAAAGTTGAACTGAGAACAGTAGATGCAGAACTTGAAGTCTCTCATGATTCTGAAGCCTAAGTAGAAAATGGAAGTTTGATGCAGCCTGTACAAAACGCTGGCTCTGATGGCATGCCTCATACCTGAGTAGCTTGTAGGCAATTCATTCATTGATGATGTCTTGGGGTTCTTTTATTTCTTCATGAAGTAAACCATTTATTTTTTGTCAATTATAGGATGACCAATGCTTCGGTTGAAATCCCCAATTCCAAGAATAAAATATACAGCTTTTTGCATAGCTGCTTACCTCTATTCTCTGTAGTTGGTGGTTAATGATGTTACCCTTTCTTTGAAATTTCTTATGCTGCTTATAACTACTGTAGATCAAATTAAAAAAATTCTTCTTCAGCCATGAATTATTTTTCAGTAATATTAAAGCTGCTAGTATCACATATTGGATTTTTCATTATGAATTTAAAATATAAATGTCAGGGATACTCTTTTGGAGAAGAATTTTTCAGATAATTCTTTCAAGTCCAATTTACTATTTATTGAACTTGTCAATTTAAATATAACCTTCTGATTGGGACTTGCATTGCCATTTGCTTGTTTTTGTTATTATGCAGCTGTTCCTCAAAGATTCTACTTCTCTTCTAAACCTTCTGGACGATATTCTGCAGCATACTTTAGCTCCTTGGAATGCCCATGGGTTTTTATTCCAGTAACATTGTTCCTGACCATGGCTCCACTGAGCTCTTAGTAGTGGCTTAGTGCTTTCTCAACCGAGTGCAAGTTGCACATGAGGAGGTCAAGTTGTTTGCAGTTGGGAGTTCCATGCACTTCCTTTCAATGTCCTTGGGTTGGGGATTTATGTACATGTGGGGTATAAAAATGGGGGATTCTTTTACTGTTCCTTTCTTTCTTGATTAGGTATGCTTCTATTCACTGCCCATTGAATTCTGATGCTGATTTTGATAATTTGTTTTCTTTTGTTGTTGGAGTCATTATTATGTAATGTTCATTGCAGATAAAAGGTGCTTAAACATGGAGAGTCATGATCGATATCGATCCACTGCTCTGCAGCTTCTCTGTAGAAACTGCTCAGCTATAGACCTGGAGGTGACTAGGAATATTAATATATAATAATATATATTAATGTCTTGGAATATTTCAATAATGAAATATGAATAATAATGTCTTGGAATATTTCATATGCTTTTAATTCAGCCTGCCTACAACCAAACATGAAACAGACCAAACTTGAAGATAATTTTCATGTGTATGAGCCTGATTATAAGAATTAAAGATTTGCTGAATAATTATAATAACTTTAAACTTCTGTACAGTCTGAATAAAAGTATTCACACTTGTAGGGTACTAGTCAGGTCACTACAGCATCTCTATGATGTTCAAAACTTAGTCTTAAACTGCTTATTTTTTTTAAAGTTGCTGAATTCCATTTTTTTTGCTTTATTTTTTCCATTTTTTTTGCTTGAATTCCATGCTTTTGCTTAAGTTGCTGAATTCCATTTTTCTGTATGAGAACAGTTGTTTCTTATCGTTCTCTCCTGATACTTTATCTTAAATTCACTCCAGCAAAATTTATCTGTTCAAGAAGAAATATTGGCGAGCCTTCTAGATGCTGGAGCAAATCCCAACTTGCCTGAAAATATCCCGCCCTTATTGTGCGGTAAGTCACCTTAATAATTGCTCCAGCTTTAGTTAGGAATGCATTTAAGGAGTTTTATCTATATATTATATACAATCTATATAAGGAATTCTTGATGATTTTAGCACTGTGAGAACCATGCTAAAATCTGCTTACTGGTAGATTAATATGAACAAAATTGAAATGAGTCTCATCTTGAACACACAACTTGTTTCTATTGCTTGAACAGCGCTTAAAACTTTTTTTAAAATCATTCAATCATGCTTGGCTTGTTTCCTTTTTTTAGACAAATAAGAATTAGAGCAGAACTTTGTGCTCTACAGTGAAAACAGCACATTATTAGATGCCAATTTTGCAGCCTTGCAGAACCGCTGGTGGCGAGGAGCTGAGCTAATGCTGGACGCAGGGCCGGACACCACAGCCACGGATGTTGGGCACAATGCGGGTCTAGCCACATTCTATGCTCGGGTGCGCGCAGCTTTTGATTCAGTGAAATATATGTCCCAATTGGCAGTTGCGTAATAAAATGTCAACTTACAAAAATTTTAGAGCACCCATATACAAGTATGAATAATGTTTATTTTGTGTTGTAGATTTTGTAAGGTGAAGTTGCTACTTACTTCCCCATTTGCGTTTGACCTGTCACAGAACTCAACAATCATTACTTTATCAAATTCCCTATTAATTGTCTGTATTTCTTTCATTGTCGGGATTTCTTTAAAATCCTCTCGTCTAATATTTGTATCTGTGATTTTAATTCAGATGCTAAGGAAACACTGTCAACAATGGTGTGAGCTTAGTTGAGCTTAAGCATTCTATTTTGAATATTTATGTATTTTCAGGATAATGTCGAAATACTGAGGAAACTTTTCAGTAGAGGATATTGCTGTCGTGACCTTGATGTTTGGATAGCTAATGGAAGTCTAACAGAGGCCAGGTTGAAGACCATATTGCCGTACATATTGTCTCACCCTTGTAATGATTATTATATGTGAGTACTATAGCTGCATAAGACCTAACAAAACCAGCTTATGTGAATATTTTGAATTACTCTATACCTCAGGTATTTGAAATAGCAAGTAATAAGTCCATATTCTGAATGAAATAAATTCTTCATTGATCAAATGCGATGTAAGATTCGATTTTCCTTAAACTGGTTCCATTTCTGGTACCTAGACAGGAAGTTGTGGTTGCTGCTGCCTCGGCATCGTACCACGAGAGCGCTCTGTACATTCTGGAGCATTACGTGTTTGACTATTCAATCGTGATTGGGTTCACAATCCGCGCGATATTAAAACTTGATAATGGAATCAACTGGGCAGACAAGAACAAGTAAGGGTTGTTAAATAAATCTTGCATCTACTTAATGCAAAGTTTCCTTGTTGGCATTTTCTGTGTTTGCATAAAGACAATTAACTTTTCCACAATTAATTATGTTGAGAAATTCTGCATTTAGAAATAATTCATAGATTCTCGTTTCTTTTAAGGCAATGAATTCCTTTAATAGTTGAAACGAGATAATAATAGAATCCAGTCATGCTTGTAATTTCTAATAATGCTGAAATTCCTGGCAAAATATTCGTAAAGCATTATTGATCTGGTGGTTGTTTGAAAAGGATTTGAGGTCTAGTCCGCTTTAGCGTTGATTTAATTTATGTGCAAAAACAAATTGATTTAATTTATGTGTTCAAACAAATTGATTTAATTTATGTGTTCAAACAAAAATATTTTTCTCTTCAGGTACATAACTGCCTTGACAAAGAACATCTTCATGAGCAAATTGAACAAGAACGACCTGCTGATTATGCTTTTCCTGATATGTTCCAGGTCAGTTCCTGTAAAAGTGCATTTGATTATTCAGTACTAAAATTTACGATGAAATTTATCACGGTCGACTATCTTTCTTAACATTATTGTTGATCTTAAACGAAATAATTTTGATACTAGTTACTTGTCTTTTACTTCGTACTAGATTGTTGAAGCAGGTGCAAACTGGAAAAATAATTGAATTTATCTTGCTCTTAGGTCGTGCCCGCTATATGATGAAGAGTGTTGCGGCTTGTGCGACGTCAATGTCGAACAAATCTGGATCAATCTAGAAAATTTAATAACACTAGCCGAGCACAATGGTCTACCCATCGAAAAGTGGGATGCAACTTGCGAACTGACCAGAGAACTGACCAGAGAACTGACCAGAGAACTGACCAGTTTCGATGAACTGACCAGAGAACTGACCAGTTTCGATGAAGTGTGGGCAGAGTGGTAAGTAAGCAGGTTCATTTGCTTTCATTAGCATGATAGCATTATCTACCATTATTTATTAATTGAACCTCTAGCTGACGGAAGATGGTGAGACGAAAGATGGTTCGCCGTTTTTGTCGCGGTGAGTGTACGCCGTTCTTATGAAATAACATAGTTTTCTCAGCAAATGGAATGGGAATGTTACTGCGATACCCAAGCTGCAAATAATTCTGGAATATATTGCTGATAAATAATAATTTTATAAATCATATCAGATGTCTTACAATAGGTACTGCACCAAGACGGCGCAAGAAGTTGTACCGACAACTGTTCAAGCTGTTGGCAAAAACTGCTGTTGTAAATGCAGGGAGCTATACGATCAGTTCTACAGTCAATCTATCTATGGATATAGTCAATCTATCTATGGATGTAAAAATATCAATTATTAATTGCATCGACTTGAAGGAGATAGTTGTGGAAAGCAGATGCATGTTAGTGGCCGGTACTGCCCAATACCCCCGTCACCTTCCCGTGAAGTTAGGTGCCTAGAGCCATAGACGCCGCAAGTCCGCAGCCACTGCTCCTGCCTGTACATATGGACGTTACACCCCAGCATGCGCCTACCTCCACACTTACCCTTCCAGTCTGCATCCAAACAAACGTAACCGGACCTAGCATAACCTCATTGGCTGCAAAAAGCTAGAGATATGGGGTAAGTTTGCTGGTAGTGCCTTGCCGGGATGTAGCTTCCATGATGACTACATAGACGGGAGAAGTGGCTGTGGACTTACTGCGCTATGGCTTCAAGATTTGCCGGAATTGATGTGGAATGCGTTTTTTGCGTTGTTGACTTCGTAGCTTTGTGGTTGAGTTTAGCTGTGCATGTTGAGCGTTGGCTCCAAGTCTAGTTTAAGAGTTAAATTTGTGGCCAACGGCCAGCCGATCACACGTGAAAAGTTGTATTTTTACCTTTCGATTGTGCTATTAAAGGAAAGAAACTACAGAAAGTACTGCTTTTCTTGAAACCCATTAGAACTTGCTGACAATCTTTGCCAGACTATTTACTCCAGCCGTTCTCGTCCGATGATCACCTGAATCGTTTGAAATATCATAAATCTTATTATTACAATGATACTTCTGTGAGGATCCGATTTTGCGTGAGGACTAGTCTTTCGGGGAGACGCCCTATTGAAAGAAGTTACATATTTTAGAAATCTCGTTGTGCTACAACGTAATTATGTATTTTCTTAATATTTAAACACTGGGCAGGAAGGGCCCGAAAATAGATCGTAACGTCCTCAACCTTGTGCTGCTCAAGACAACTTTATGTTCGGTTCCCCTCGTCTTGAAGCTCCTGCCACTGATGAAACAGAAAGGTGAGTGTTGTATTTGGGAGGGAGCATGGGCTTGATTTTTACTGCATCTATTTTCTGGCATATACGGTCTTTTGGCAGGGAATAAATAATGAATGTCATCAGCTGATAAAAAGCAAGACTACTTGTAATGTATGATGTCAACATTATTCTCGAGAAGAATTTAAAAGCAAGTGAAGCTTCTAGTAAATTCACCATATGTTCATGAAAACGTTTGAGAGACCAGCATCAGAAGTTAAAAGAACTTAGATAATACTTGTAGAATTAACAGTGAAAATCCAAATATACACGAAAAAGATAAAATATTTAGTGACGAGACATCGACAAAGCAACATCTAACCTAATGATTTACATTTTCCAGGGGATAGGAACTGTACGCGTTGTTGAGTCAAAGCGCTTCTGCTGCAGAAAAATTGACATTTAGATTTCGCGAATGTTAATTTGCATGTTTTGCTGGTGAATGGTTTCAAAATTGGTTCCGTCTTCAGATAGAAGGATGTTGTTCCTGCCCAGATGCTGTCTAACCTGGTCTATTAATAAAGTTATGTGCTCTGCGCATCAGCATACGTCGGAATGACGTCGTCTACACACGTGTTTCTGAGCATCGCGGTAGCAGCTTTCGTTCGAACATTTTCCATGCCTTCTCACTTGGCTGTGCGCTTTTATGCTGAACAGTGCGACGTGACTGTGTCTGAGAGCCATTTAGAGATACTCGATGGCACTTGTGGTGGCTGATCCAAGGATTTTACAATCACTGCATATTAGTAAACGGAAACCTTGTCTTAATAACGCGTATAGTTTTTATTCTCTTGAAATTGTAACTCGATGAGTTTTTTTTTTGTCGTTTCCTCGTCACGTAGGTTCATTTTTTGGATATTTGGATTTCTGCTGATGATTTTACTTATATTCTCTTAAGTTTTATTTTTTGAACTGCTCATGAAACTGGTCTCCGGAATGTTTTCATTAATATTTGGTGAATTTACTTGGCGATTACTCTTGGTGAACTTACTATTTTAACTGACTGATTATATGAATACTTATTTGCTCTCAAGAACTCTCGAGACACATGCGTATTAACACTTTCTAGGTTTCCGGCTGACAGTGTCATCTGCGGTAGCATTCTTATCTAATCCATGCATACGTCGCCTAAGTCTTCAAAAAATTGAAGTTGATATCCAAGCTATTGTGCACTCGCCGGAGTCACCGTATCGAATTCTGTTATCAGAGCTGACCAGGAACTGCTGTGAAGAGGGGCAGTGCTGGTTCAGGTGGGTTCATTTCGATGAAAGTGTCTGTTTTGCAATAAATCATTCGATGCGAGGTAGCTTCACAGCTGATGCATATGTAAACATCTACATTACCACTATAAATATGATACTCTACCCGTTCGTGTTTTAGCCTCATGCTCCGAGCGTCATCGCATTATTTTCATTTGTGTGCCTCAGGTCGCCCTTGATGACGGAATTGTGTAGGCGTGGCCTTAAAGCAGGACATCATTTCCTTGTGCTTTTGCTGCTCCATCTCGGCGTGCACGAATTATTCCTGAAGTGAGTTTCTCAGCCAATTCCTGATTTACAATTATGGTTCTTGTTGGATTAATATTAATATAGACTAATGAGTTCAAAATTTCTATGATGTTAAAAGTTACGTCTTCTGTCTTCTGGAATAGCGAGACAGAAATTACATGGGCGCCTACTGAAAGTAGGCGGCTCATGATCTCCATTGTTCACCGTTATGCTCCGAGGTGGAAGCTTCGTACTCCTACGCCTTCTGGGTCTCGTTGCGATGACGAAGTGAGGCCGCTGGAAAATCTCTATAGTCCAGAAGACGTAGTGGCACGTTTAAATCAAACGGGTACGTTTAAATCGAAGAGTTAGGCTGTTTACTTAGGGCTAATGGACCTCCTTCTTAACTTCACTCAAAGAAAGTATTCACTAAAACTTTGGCGTTCCCAATTTGTACGTTTAATTGGAGTTCCCTAATCTAGGAAGCTGAATTATGGTATCTATCAAATTATTTGTCCTTGTCTCCATTTATTAATTTGTGCCTTGAGAAGTAATTGATTCACGTGATTAAAAGTTGATCACCTATTATAGAGGCTGAGAAGGTTACGTCTGATGTGTTGGGAGTCAGCGATTAAATGAATGCATATACTTACATGCACGTACATAATGATGAATGAACCGATGTGTATGCAGCAAATACAAACGTTCTAATCTTAAACGCCTCGATATTATAATTTTTTAATAAAGGTCTATTAGCTTAGCATTAATGAACATTGAATTTTGTTGGTGTGTAGCGCCGCTGCGGTCGCTGAAGGAGCTGTGTCGCCTCTCCATCCGCGCCTCCCTCGACTCGGCCACTGCAGGATTGAAGAGAAGACGGAAGGCTTGCGAGACGTGTTGCCAGCTCCTCTTAGAGAATACCTTTACTTCCGCCACGACTTCCTCATCTTCCCGAGGATTACTGATCTTCCCGAGGAATATGAGGAACCTGAGCAAATATGAGTAACCGTTGATACGTTGACTCGTCTTGCCTATGACCGTTGATACGTTGTCTCGCGTTGCCTGGGACCGTTGATACGGTGCATTTCAAGTGCTGATGATTCACTGGTACAGCATTAAACCCAAAATTCATCACTAAACTTATTAAAATTTTATTTCGACTGATGCGAGATTATTTTTTTTGGGGCTGATGCGAGATTATTTTGGTGACAATAGTGGGACAGAGGCGGAGGTCCAGGGATTGTGCTCTTAGATATGTTAAGGATTCCTTGTCAGACGGATGTGTGATTTAGACTTAGACTTCTTGTGGTGGTATTGACGCGAAGTGATGTCTTCTTCTGGCCTTTTTCAGGATTGTATTAGGCTTTCCATTTCATATCTTTTCACTTTCTTTTTCTTGTAATTTGTCGTAAACAGCGCCGCAAATGTATTATCTGCGTGTGCTTCTGCATTTTTTCTTGTCCTAGTTTAAAGTTTTTTTTTTATCTCTGGAAATCGCGCAGCTGTCGTTCAACAATGTCACATTGTTGATGGCATTTCTGTTGCCATTAATCATTTAGAAAGGAATAACGTCTACGACGGATAATGTGTTCTTAGACCAAGCGTGATATTTTTGCTACATTTAACTACAAGATCTATAAATCCAGACCCAACTTTTCTTTATATTAACCTTACTTAATTGCTTACCATACTGAATACTTTTGAATACTATCGCTAGGCTGATAGTTCAGTTTAATATGCTAAAAACAAAGTTTAATAAAAGAACGAGGCTTTCCGGTGATCCTCACTAAAACTTTCTAAATTGATTCTTATTACTGCGACCTATAATCGGCAGGGTGCAAAGTGGTTACAGTTGAGCGTACTAATATTGATGCAGTGTGTTGCGGGTTCGATCCCAGCTTGCTATGACAATCCTAGTCAAAATAGGCGAGGTGGCGGTGTGGGTCAGAAAAGCTAGATTTGAGCAATGAGTTTCGGGTCCGAAGCCAGCAAGCTGCTAGAATTCTGCGATGTCAAGAATCGGTGTCACCTTCATCGTGATTGGACCCTGAGTCGTGACCAGCATCGTTTCAAGAAAAAGGATCAGCGATGCAATGGTCAGTGCGTTCGTTGGAATCGTGTTCACGACACCATCGTTCTCTGAGTATTTTTCGTACGGGATTATAGAAATTAAAACAAATATCGTGAACCAAGAAATGTGCTGAATTCCACAGTACTTTAGCAATTCGAAATGCACAGACATCCAACTTGAATGATAGTCATGGTTTCTATCATACCTAATTAAGCATCGTTCCATTTCCCTCTTTCCTGTGTTAAGCAAGGAGTGCGAAATTATGCGAGCTGCATAATTACGGCCGTCATAACATATGCGAGCTGCATAATTACGGCCGTCATAACATAGCTGGAGGTCACGGCTAAGGTGATTGAAAACTAAAAATGAAAAATCAACATCCTAATACCTAATACATTGCTACTTATGTCTATATATACATGAATAAATCTATTTCCTCTACAATGTGCAGGGAATTCGTACTTACTCATGATTTCAGCAACACCATAAAAACTCATCAACTTTTGGCTCATTGGTGCTGGCTGAAATCAACATACGGCAAGGCAACAGTCAACAACTCATGTCAAACTTGTTGGTTGAGGAATATGAATACTCAAATTGTGCCGGTCCATAAAATCTTTCAGTCAATCCTTGCCAGGTATTTTTTTGCTTGTTAAATAGACGATTATTATTTTGTTGCTTAGCAACACTGATTGCCCTTCGCCTCATTAATTTACCCCCACTAATGATGTATAACACAAAACTTCACAGAGGGTTATTGAGCATGGGCGCTTTGCCCCGTGACACGCATAGGCCCGTTGCCCCACTAGGTACCATTTCAATTTATATCGTGTCAACATTTTATTTTAAAAGCTAATGGTTTAACTTGAACTCAAAATTATCCCGATATTATTACTTTCAAAATATAATTCACAGTAATTTCAAACCTTCATATAGAGTAATCAAAAATAGTTTTATTTAGCAGCAAGAAAAACTTTCATCTGGGCTAAAACAGTTATTTGCCAGTAACTTATCAACACAAACCCTTAGCAAAACGTAGAGCCACACACTGCAGCCCAGTAAAACTGTCGACCGGCGGTAGAGCGCACGGCCAATATCTGCCATACTTAGCGGGAAACTCGCTATGGGCCCGTGACCCGCAGTGGTCCCTTTTTGCCCCATGTTATTCTATAAAGTAACGATTCTATCTACAAAATTCACTCATTTTTTTGTCTGTTATCCCTAAATATTATGAACTGTCAATAGAAATCTGCTCATTTTGGGCTTCGGCGACCCAAGCAAAACACTGCCCCAGAACTTCCTAAGGTACCAGTTTATCGATTTACTATTCGGCATTGACGAGAAAGATGGCTACTCGATGTTTTGCTCGTCAAAAATATTTAACTGCACGTTTCTTTATTAACAAAACTAAGAAATAATCATTTGTCAAGCGACATATTTAGCGAAAACAATTTAGAAAAAGACGATTGCAAATGACAACTCTCGACAGAAGATACTGACACACTTCGTGTTTCTTTAAGTAAGTTTTGTGATTATAACAACACCTATGTAAGATTTTATTTGTTTGTAATTTTATAGTTTGTAAGTTATTTTGGCAGTCCAATATTTATTTACGAGCTCTAAATTTTCGAGTGCAACGCGCTTAGATTTTCACGATGGCGAAATTTATGATTAAAGCGACGATAATTAATTCGATGGTTAACATTTGGGGAGCTTAAACATATGATTGAAATAAAGAAAATAATTAGCGTAAATCAGCTTTGTATCTATGGCGCCTGACTAATTATTATATTGAGATCTTTTGGAGTCAGAGCAAGCTGAAAACTTTAACTTGATGCGAACACCGGGATTACGAACTGAGGTCGGGTAGATCTTGCAGAGCAATTCAAGATTCAACAACCTTCGTGTGTTAAATAAACAGTAGAGCAGTGACAAATTGACAATTTAATTTTGCAAAATATTCTGCAGAGAAAAATTCATGAAATTTTGATTGAGCTGACCTCGAAATTTTGAAAGTTAAAAAAATTATATTATTATTTCATTTATAATGCCTCTGATTAGGATTATCATAAATGAAGCTGCAGAAGAAAGATCGCGATTGAGAAAGAATCGACCGCCGCCTTTTGTCGGTTCAAAGTCCACAGAAGATTGCGGATTCGAGGTCTGCCTTTGAGATCTGATTTTCTCATTGCAATGTCTAGTTCGGATATTTTTATTACGTAAAATTTTAAGATTAGACGTCTTACTATTAATTTTAGTATACCATCATTATTTTCTCTTGATCTGATTTAGAAAACATTTCTTTCAGGAGAGACTACAAAAATTTCAAATGCCTATAAAGAAACTGCTCATGTGAAGTTATTATTTATAGCAAGCAATAAAACTTTGCAATACAAGTAATCCACTCAAGAAATATAATTCTGATAGTAAATACATATGATAACACAGCCCAATGCTCATATACAATTTTCTAATACGAACAAGACATCATTAATTTGGGATGTGAGTGTTGACCTTGTGCTGCTGGAATTGCAATAAAATAAATATATTTATTATTGAGAAGAATAAACAACTTCTGGCAGAGGGGGAAGTAGAGCAGCCCCTACTTCTGGCAGAGGAGGAAGTAGAGCAGCCCCTACTTCTGGCAGAGGGGGAAGTAGAGCAGCCCCTACTTCTGGCAGAGGTAGAGCAGCCCCCACTTCTGGCAGAGGGGGAAGATCCAGGGCCAGATGGGGACTGATAAGGGTTAGGTCGGGCGACGAAGGGGCTCCTTGCGACGGGAGCCTGGTTGGGGTGTCTTGGTTGAGGAGAATGTACTGGCTTGGGTGTGCCACGTTTGGGTTAAACAAGTCAGGCACAATAGGACACAAGGGTAGCTGTATCAAGCAAAAGTAGTACTTAAATATACAATTACAATATACATATCAATTCTCTATGGTGAATGTTTAGCAGAGGTATGTTAGCCTCTGCCTCCATTGAAGAGACAGGGGTTGTCTTGTGGCAGCCCAGGGCTATGCGCAACAGTTGTTTCGGATAATGTTGAGTTTTGAGAGATTTGAGTTATTTACAGACCCATAGAAATCTGCTGCATAGTCTAATTGACTTTCAATAAGAATTTTATACAATTTAATTGATATAGCTCGATCAGCACCCCAGTGGCTGTTTGAGATGCACTGCAGCCAGTTCACAATTGGGATACAATTTAGCTTCAGTGAATTTGTGGTTCCCATCGAGATCATGAGGCATTCAAGACAACTCCCAGATATCTGTATTGGTTAACAAACTCCAGGATGTAACCATCTACAGACAAAGGTATAACTGTAATTTTTTTATTGGTGAATAACATGCATTTGGTTTTGCTAGGTTTAGAGTCAGGCCCCATTGTTCAGTCCAACCATAGAAAGTCCTCAACTGTGATTGATCTTCCCTGTGGCTATGGCAATGTCACGGCCACTTTTAAAAAAGGCTACATCGTCAGCATAGTCTGCCACATTTACTCCCGGCCCAGATGGAATATCCCTCATCATTACATTAAATAGCAGTGAGAGGATAGCCTCCTGGGGGACACCGATTTAATGTCTCTTGTGAGGTCGTGATGGTCGAACCCTCCCTGTGAAGGTTGAAGGGAGCTATTTTGCTCTAGGTGGAAGCAAAGTCGCATGTTTATCAGCGACTCTAGCAATTTACCCGAGCAGGACAAGAGTGATATTAGTCTGATAAAACAGAAGTCAAATTTTTAGCTGGTTTGAAACAGACCTGAGGCTTTGGTTGAAAATGCTGAAGAGCCACAACCTATACCATCAAACGGGATAATAAGGGAGGGTTTTGAGCGTTTTTCATTTATAACTTCTTGCCATTAAACATTTGATAAACAAGTTAGGGCTCAATTTATGGCTCTTTGCAAGGAATATTGTATGGCATCTTCAAAAAATTCAATATTTGCGCCAGATGCAAAATAAAAGTGTCCCTCATTACTCTTGGGAACAGGGTAATCTGGGACACTTGAAATAAAACTTAATTTTAAAACGTTTGAAGCAGGAAGAGTGTACTCACCCATTACTCACAGTAATCTGAAGTCCTCCTTTTCCTTTGTTGATAATACAGATGTAGCATAAATAATATTTTCTGTGATATTTACTTGTTTTTCCTCTATTGATATGATATTACCATATCCATACATTACCCTATTATTGATGTGATATTACTGTATCCATGAACCTGCCATTGAGCATTTACAACGACCTTGTCCACTGCAAGCTTCATATCAGCAGCCGTATAGCACTTCTTCTGTATCTGTAAGCTTACAGGACAGGTTGTAATATCACACCATTTTAATTGGGTCAAGCAAATTCACTATGTAACAAAAGAAGATCATAAAAACATACCTGAAACAGAAAGAAATATTCTAGTGACAACCATCATATTTTTTGGAGAAAAAATCATAATTTAGGTTATTCACTTTTCATTCTATGTTGCCTGGTGCACAATTCTATCTATGACATTCTCTGCACAATTTTGTGATGACCGATGATGCATTAATTTCTCGTTAAGTGGAATTTTTTTTTGCTGAGCAAGGTAAATATAATCAAAATTTTTTTTTGTTAATTAATTTTTTTTACTTGAGCCTTTGCTAGTCGAGGTTCTACTGTAAATGCACTTTTAGGGGTGTCCTTTATTACCCCATCTTGCATAAATGGCCACAATTTTTTAAAATGAGATATGCAAATTCTGTCAATCACGTTTCTATGCCAACACATGTGTGCAACTGATAACTAAGTAAAATTTTTAATATGGCAAATAATTTTTTACTACAAACAATGGCAGAGGTACTTTTCCAAAATCTCACTTCTCACACTTTTTGTCAGGGATTTTAAAAATCTCTGAAGTAAATAGTAAAAATACTAAATTTTACGCCACTATTTTTAGTTTTGCAATATTTTGATCAGTTTAGCTGCTATAACACTTCTATGAAATCTGGGCCGAATGTCCCGATATACCCCGCCCATCCCATATTACCCTGTTTGATGGTAGTTCACTGGCAAGTGAGAGAGGTAAGCATTATGGGTGCAATCCAATCGTGAAGATGTATTCTTTAGAGACTTAATGGTATTTTGTAGCTCATAGGAAGAGAAAGGCTCATTCAATGATGAGTCAGATTCATCACTCAGTGCCAGGGCTAGGGAAAGAAAAATGTGTGAAGGATAAGGAGTTGGAGCTGGACATTTAACAATTTTTTCATAGTCGAGAGAGAGAGGGCTTGTGCTTTACTGAGAGAGTCAGTTACAATGGAGTCTTGTGAGATGAGAGGTTGAAATCTTTGGACAAATGGCGTACTAAGATGCTTCACTTTTTTCCACAGTTGTTATATGGGGGTGTTTGAGTTGATGGTGCTGCAGTACCTTCTCCATGAGTTCTGCTTTGCCTGTTTGACCTCCCATTTTACTCTGGCTTTGCTTCTCCTGAAGGCAATTAGGGTAGCAGGGGAAGGGTGGGAAATGAGAGCTCTCTTGGCTTCAACAGCAGCTTGTGTGCAGCTCTGTGTCCACAAAGACTTACCATACTTGAGATAATAGTTTCATTGGTCTGATGAAATACTTGGATGCTAGCAGACACAATGTTGTCTGTGAAATTGGTACTCCTAACCTCAATGTCTGCAGATGGAGCTGTACCCATATGATGCAGAGCTGTCACCCATGCACCTCATGAACCACTGTCAAACTTCCAGGATGTGAGCTTTATACCTCACAGTTGAGGCTTCCATGTCAACGTAAGAGATAACTGGGTAAAGGTCACTGCCCATATCACTATCTGTACTTTCAAATGCTAGAGGCTGAAAGTTGGTAGAGATTATGGAGAGTTCTAAGTTTGAAAAAGAATTATGATATGCACTGAAGAATGCTGGAAGGGATGGTGGAGTTAGTATTGCGAGCTGCATTATTAAGCAAAATGTTTTCTAAACTCCTACCATTATGGTTTGAATTTTTTCCAGGTTCCCAGATAGAAGTATGTGCATTGATATCTCCCACTATGAGGCAAGATGGTTCTAGTTGAAGGAAATAGTGATTGAGTTCCTGAGGAGTTACCTTTGCATTAGGGTTATAAACACTAAATATTGACATTGGTACATTGTTTTTTCAGATAAATTTTAATAGCTCAAACTTCAAGAAAGCCTTGAGGATAAGGCTGCAGACCCTCTTCTGGCTGAGGTGCTCTTCTGTGCTTATTGACTGCACTATAATTGACAAAATTAGGTTCATAATTCTGTGAGAGGCATGTTTCAGTGATTAGGAATAGGAATAAATTATAAATAAGAATAGGGATTGATGATTAGAAATAAACTCGGGATTTAGGGGAGGAGCTCGAGCCGTCTAGCGCGCCTGCGCGAGACCGGCAGGGTATTTAAGAGAGAGCGGGCCAACCGCGAGGCAGTTCCGCACCGGAGTTTGAAGAATTCGGCCGTCTCGTTGACGCAGTGGCGCGTGTAGTGCTACGCGTACGGTGTTCTACCGACTTAGCCGATAGATAGACGTACCTGTGAAAAGGTCACCGCGTGTACGAGATTTGTAGAGCTACCCGACCTGCCGCGACGAGTGTAAAAGTGCTTAAATACGAATCAAGACGAACAACCGATATTAACTGCCGGAAGCCACTGATGTACGACCCGCTGATTTCCACCGAAGCAAAGTTCTACGAGTATTCAAGACGTGAGTTAAAACGCTACGAGTGTTCAAGAAGCAACCCTCCGCGTTAGGCAGCAACGCCGGAGAAACCCACGCCAATCCAAGTATTTCCGGATTACGACTGAATGAGTCCCGAAGAAGTCTGACTAAACTCACCGAGAAGCAACAAACGCCGCATCCAAGTATTGCCGGGTTGCGACTAAACGAGTCCCGGAGAAGTCTGCCGACGCACGCCTTTCGTTCCAGCCGGTGATGTACCTCTTTAGGAATCGATGGAGATAACATTCCCATGTTAGCCATCTTTATTTGTTTCTCGCTGTGTTAGCCTCAAGTAACCACTCTGAGCCTGTTAGTAAATAGTGCCTAGCTAGATCGTCTCAATTGACACGTGGGATTTCTGTAGCCAGTACGGTGTCCCAGTCTGGACCACCGGTCCAAGCTCTGTATTAGGGTAGGATTTGCTGTCTTTAAGTATATAAGAGTTGACATGATTATTTGTATCTTTTCCCTTGTCAAGTCGTAGCTGCCAGCGTGAGAACTTGCATCGTGCCCGACCCTCGTGCTAAAACCTGACAGTAGGCTAGTTTAACTAAAAACTCTATCGAGAGAAAAGTTAATGGTTGACGTGATAACTGGAAATGGATGAAGTTGTCGTAGGGTAAAAATCGTAAATAATTTACATCAAAGTTCAACCCATAAATTAAACCAAATAGGAAGGAAGATACCTTTATTCTAATCATCAGATAGGCACACAACATGGGTTTGGATTGGTCGTGTAAATATGCAATTTAAAGTTACTAAATTTTATTATCAAGACTATGACAGTTCCACTGTAAAATCTTTACTTCCCTGATGGATGACATTTTTTACAGGAACCTTTTTATCTTTGGATCCCAATGAACTGTCATCTTGCCAGATGCAAAATAAAATAAAAATGTATGTATTACACTTGGGAATGGGGTAATCTGGGTGGGACACTTGATATAAAACTTACCTTTAAATCATTTGAAACCTGCAATTGGCAAAGTGTACTCATCCATTACTAACAGTAGTCTGAAGTCCTCCTCTACCTCTGTAGATAATGTAAAAGTAGAATGATTGACATTTTCTGTGATTTTTACTTGTTCTTCCTTTATTGATATGATATTACCATATCCATACATTACTGTATTATTTACATGACATAATCATATCCATGGACATACCATTGAGCATTGACAACAACCTCGTCCACTGCAAGCTTCATATCAGCAGCTATATAGCATTTCTTCCATATCTGTAAGCTTAATGGACGATTTGTAATTTTACACCATTTTAAATGGGTCCAGCGAATTCACTATAACATGAAAGATTATAAAAAACATGCCTGAAAAGGAAAGGAATATTTTAGTGACAACCGTCATATTTTTTGGAGAAATAAATCACAGTTTAGGTTAATTACTTATCATTCTATGTTGCCGAGTTCGCAATTCTATCTATGACATTCTGTGCATAATCATGTGATGACCAATGATGCATTTATTTTTTTGTTAATTGAATTTTTTTGCTAAGCAAGGTAAATGTAATCTAAATTTTTTGTTGTTGATTGATTTATTTTGTAACTGGAGCTTTGCTAATCAAGGTTTTGCTGAGTATGAGTTTTTAACTCATACTCATTTAACTCATACCCTTATTGCCTGGGGGGAGGGGGCGTTTACCTTATTACCCCATCTTGCGGAAATGGATATAATTTTTTTTATTGAATTAGATACACAAATTCCATCAATCACGTTTTTAAGCCAACACCTGTGTGCAACTTTTATGTGAATAAAATTTTTTAATATGGCAGATTTTTTTTTTGCTACAGACCTTAAGAGAGGTTTCAAAAATCTCACTTTTCACACCACGTTTTAGGGATTTTTTAGAGGTAGTAAATGCGAAGATTTTTTTAACTCGCTCTATGCTACAGTGATAATAAAAATGTTGAACTTTATGCCATTATTTCTAGTTTTGCAATATTTTGATTAGTTTAACTGCTACAACTTTTTTGTGAAATGTGGGACGACTGTCACGATTTACAATGCCTGTCCCATATTACCGTTTCATGGTATTATTATGCTGAGGCTTGTCTCTTTGGGCCCACGTTCTTGGCTCATTTGAGGAAGCTGAGGGCAAGTCAGAATCTGGATTACGGAATATCTGCTGGATTTTTTGCTAGTATCTGTGCTAAAGTTTTGGTTATTAGCAGCGGGGTTGAACCACCCTTCGTACATCCCCATAGCAGACTCCCTGCTGAGCTCTGACCTTTTCAACTAACTGGGCCTCTTTCATGAATTTGCTTCCTCCATAACTAGCCACGTGTTCACAACCGCAGTTACAGCAATGAGGTGCACCTTGGGCGGCAGTCTTTGACAGTGTGGACACTGCCACACACATCACAGCGTGGTGTGTCATGATTATCCAAGGGAAGCTCTTGCTGCTGATTGCACTGTGACAAAATCTCTGGCATTTGAAACACTGTCATGATTTTGCAGTCATTACACTACTTAGTGACCGTAATCACTAGAAATTATAAGAAGAAAAAATTTCATGTTCTTTAAAAAATGTGGTTGCTAAAGGGTTAATAAAGTTTTATTGGGACAAAAACTCCAATGTGGCTGATATAAGAGTTGACTTCCTGCAGCACAAAACAGTAACAAGTGGTTGTTTAATTAAATAATGTGTTTCTAGATGGACAATATTGAATATCAGGTACTGTCATACCCCAGCCTGGTCCTATCTTACCCCAGTGGGATAAGATGGGACCAGCTCACTTTTCTTAATCTGTACAGAAAACTGTGTTGTATGCAAAAAGTCTGAGTTGTAGCTTTGAAGCCCATTGCATAACTACACCTTGTGATAGGTTTATGATTTTTTAGTTATTCATGGTATAGATGCTACATGAATGTTAGTGATTTCGGTCCTGTCTTACCCCATCAGACTTACATACAGGTGATTACAAGCAATGACACACAAGTCCCCACTCACACTCAACAGCTCCTGCACATAACTTTCACTGACTTATCTCAGTTGCGGGTGACTCTGGGTCTAATTAATATCCTGAAGGTTTACATGTTAAGTACCCTCATACTGTTTTCTTATATTGTAAAATTGTCTGAATTGAAAACGAAAGATTAAACTAATTAAGAATACAAATTTACATTTTAGGTGATTTTTATATCAGGTTCACTAACCATTTACATTGATCTTGGAAAGTCTCCTGTGGCTTAGATGTCTGGCTCAACGGGAGTGAAATGAAAGTCCGTGGGATTTTTTTCCGCTTTATTTCATATGGGTGACGTGGAATACTGCACAAAAGGGTTGAGATTAGGTACTGGCCTGAGGGCGGGTCTTTAGACCCTGATAATGAGAAACTACACAGAGTTAAGATTAGATACTGGCTTGAGGGTGGGTCTATGCGTAGCTTAGGGTGGAGTGAAGGCAGCTTTTAACAATTTTGTATTGGTTTTTATTCAAATATAGAAATTTATGCAACGTGATGCAGGAAAATACCATTGGCAAAGTTTCAGTTCATTAACTTGAATTCTCTATATCACGCTACCATGCATATATAACCTGGCGTATGGTATAAAGCGAGTGCCGAACCTCAGGAATCAGTTCTTTCAACTTAGATTCATATCGGGCCTATATAATTCATATTTCAATAACTGCGTCATCCCAGACCCAGAGACCGCGAAACCCATTATTCAGGATCCCGGAATACTGAATCCCGCTATTCAAGGAAATTCAACTGCGATAATACCGAGCTTTCCCCGTCGAACTTTGCCACGTCTCTGGCATATTTACGCCCGGTCTCGTGGCCAGTCTCCAAATTCAGCGAACAAGGAATATCTCCCAAAGTGATGAACGTAGCTCGATGAAATTTGGTACACGTATTCACTAGGACGTAACGGTGATGTTTAGCTTGTGAATTTTTTTAATTTTGTCCTTATTCGTGAGTTATATGGCGATACGTGCCGAAATTCGCAGTGAACAAGACATCTCTCCCAAACTACCGAACAGATTTGAACGAAACTTTATACATAAATACCTGACCTCTCAATGGTGATGTTTAGCTCGAGACAATTTTTTCGATTTTGCCTCCGTTTGCGACTTATACAGCGCTACGTATAACTCTTGGTCAATGCAAATTTAAAAATCGGCCTGAGAAATGTCGGTCGTTTCTCTGAATATCCGTATAACTCGCGAACGAAGGCAAAATCGAAAAAGAAATTTCTTGTTCATACTGCGAATTTAAGAACATATTGCTGTTTAAATCATGAATGATGGAAAAAAAACTCGCGAACGAAGGTAAATTCAAAAAATTTTTCACGAGCTAAACATCACCGTTGGATAGTTAAGAATGTATATTCAAAATTTCGTTCAAATCTGTTCAGTATTTGGAAGAAATGTCTTGTTCACTTCGAATTTCGAACCGGATCACCATATAACTCACGAATAAAGGCGCAATAGAAAAAATGAGCACGGGCTAAACATCACCGTTAGGTTATTATAAATACGTGTACCAAGTTTCATCGAGCTAAGTTCATTACTTTGCGAGATATTCTTCATTCACTGAATTTGGGGAGACCAGCAATGCATGAGTTCGGCCGTAAAATTGTCCGAGGCGTAACTTTGCCAAAACTTTGAGCTTTCTGACTGTCAGAAATTCATATTAACTTTGTCCTAACTTTTTCTTCAAATTAAGACAAAGTTCAGGATAAGCTCCTAACTTTGTGGAAAAGAAGGGACCAAGATCTGGTTAACAGTTTCAAAATCGGTTCTTTCTTTAGATATAAAGATATGCTCCCTGTTCATATGCGATCGTCCCTGGTTTATCAATTTCGTTGCGCACAATGTGCATCTGCGTACGTCGGTATGACTTCACGCAATCTTTATTCCAGGATCGCTGAGCATAAGGGCAGGAGTTGTAGGACCGGACAGTTGCTATCGCGCCCCCCTCATTCGGCTGTGCGCAAAGTCACCCGCGACGCCCCGAGGCGCATGGTTGCAAGTATAGATTCAATTCTTACGCCCGGCGCCTAAATTGCGGCGACGCTGCCCGCCGGACACGACGATGGTATCCGTGATACCGGGCTTCAAGCTGCAACATGCCCGCACTCAAAAATATAAAGGCGATAATTGACAGCAAAGTGGTGATATCACAGGCAACCACAGATATTCGTCGCGGCATTTCTGGTGCAGCTTAAAGGAGAACATAGAGGCGTTGCCATTGAAGTGGAAATAAGGTGCGAAGATTTCAGAGAAGAAATTGATTGGAGAAAATTGTATTTCCTGTCACGTCCACGGTTAACTCATGCACAGCTTCAGAATTGCTAGAAGCATTTCCTTCGAAGATGCACTCCTATACACCATAGGGAACTTATTGGTCATTCCCTGATCCACGTTCATAGTCAAGTGATTTCAATTAATACAGAATAGAAGTGTCGGCACTGAGGAAATAGGCCCATGGCCTGTTGCCAATTCTTGAACTTTTCGTGACTTGATTCCACAAGGGATCCGGCCTTTGGAACCCGATTTTTCCCTAACTGATGTTCGTTTGCGATAGCTGCTGGACTTATTGTAAGGTTCATAAAGTGCTAGGCATTTTAAGACTGAACATATGCTCCTGCATAGCTTCGTTTAGTCCGTTCTTGAAAGCGTTCTTACTCGGAGCGTCAACGATGCTATCAGGGAGGCTGTTCCACATGTCGGTGACTCGAAGCGAGAAGAAATGTTGTCGCATGGATGTGTTACAACGCAGTTTTTTAGTTTATAGCCGTGGCCCCTGGTGTTGATTTTTGTTTCGAATTCTAGTAATCCTTCTGGGACCTTTTATAAACCATGAATATACATACTTGTATACTTCAATGAGGTCACCACACAGACATCGATAACTGAGGCTTGGAAGCTTCATAATCTTTAATCTTTCTTCATAAGGCCTGCCTTTTAACGGCAAGGAAACCAACTCGCCCAACAGCACAAATATATTTCCGGTGCCAGACAACAAAAACACACACACACTCTGACAAATATATATGAGGTGATTGGTCCTGCGCTTGTCTCCCCTCTCTTTCGGTCGTGCAATAGAATATTATGGGCGCCTCTATCCACAATTCACATGCACTACGCGTGCCGCATACTGACTGTGTTTTCCATTGCGTGTGAACGGAATTTGCGATTTGAACGTGCATAAAATTTTCATAAAATTCATCTTTCAAAATCTGCTCTATGTAATTGTTTGCCATTTTCAATTTTCTACGCTATAGGTGAGGTTCTTGGAGTTATTGAATATAATTTAAAACGGCGGCAAATCCCTTGTAATGGATTATGCGCTTGTAAACAATTTTAACTGCATTATAATGATTTGAGGCGTCAGCATATTATAAAACATATTCTCGGTGAAGGCTAGATTCAAAAGGCAAGTTTCTAATTTATTTAATCCGTTAACGAAGCATTCCACAAAGAGCAAGGTTCCTCATAATGATAGTAGCTCCCTAGCGTAGGATGTTCTAGTTGCATTATTTTTTTTGTGAACGGTTCACTGCCCGTTCAATAGCTATTAATATGAGTTGAACGACGATGCATTGCCCTTTGTGGCAAAAAGTGAACATTCAGTGAGACGGACCTTTAAGTTTATTTGCTTTAAGTTTATTTCATATGGGTGCAGTTATGACCAAATAAAAATTAAGAGTGGAGCACCTATGATTATTAGGCGGGCCAGGTGGATTATTAGTGGCGTACTAATGTACGTGTGGCCCCATCAACCATCACACGATAGTAAAACACCAATAAATCGAGATGGTGCGTGATTGCAGGTGAAGTTTACTGATGTTTTATCAATGATTTGAAGGTTCCTATTAATTGATGATGCATTGCAGGTTTACTACGAGTGGTCATTCTCAATGAGCTTTGAAAAGCGACAAATAAAATTTAATGCAATGAGTTCTGTTCTTAGTTAAATTATTTTGTTGGAAATGAAAAATAAATCGCGAATAAATCATCAAATGGTAGCTTCGCGAAATATTCAGTAACTTTGTTTCACTAACTATAACTAATATTGATGTTTGAGCGTAAATTCACTGAATTTCTAAGATATTCAAAATTTAATTGATAGCATAATTAACTCAACCATATTCGACATAAAAAAATTAACTTGACTTTCCTGATATTGAATCTTCTAAGTTTTCTCTTACAGGGAATCGAAACACAGTTATAATCGTTAGTTAACTCGAGGAAAGAAACCAGGATACACAAGAATAAATCAATTGATTATGTCCGTTTGATTGTGAAAATTTTATTTAATTCTGACAACTCGTAGTGTAATCACGCCAACACTACCAGACCAGACATCGAATAAGTATGCACCTATTTGGCCAAAAATTGTGTTAGATACGCAGAGTAATATTAGAAATATTCACTAATGGTTGGCTGAATCATCAATTGTCATATCGCATTATATTTGTGAAACAATTACTTGTCATTCAAAGTTGTGGAATCTGGGTTTTATTACTCGGGAAATAGATAACTGTGATTTGATATTTCTTTATGGTTTTATAAAATAGGAGGTAGACATGTGTAGACTACAAGTTGAGAGCACAAATTGTCCCGTAATTAGCGCAGATTAATTGAGATAACGTATTATCCTAATACATTGAATTATACTTAAAAAGCGAAAAGTAACAACTGATAATAATATTTGAATTATTCTAAGTCAGTATTTGTGATTTTATCGAACCGTAATCATCTAAGTTACTGTAATTTATACTGAAAACTATTCGACCTTCACGATCTTCATCATTGATTGGTGTATTGCATCATTCGCCAAAGCATGGCTTGGTCATGAATCAGAGATAAAATATCATAACAGAAGCACTTTAATACCTAGAGGTTAATAAATTAATAGATTGGTTCCGTTGATTTCACTACCCAATTTGTCTCAGTTGTTTCTTCAGGAGTTATCTCATAGCTTCACGTCAACAATGGTCATAATCAATAGAATGATATTTTCATATCTTCTGTAAAATCTGTGCATGTTACGTTTTTAATTCCAATAAGGTGTGTAACCGTTACAAATTTGATATAACTAAAACTACAGTGGATCCTCTTTTGACTATATAGGCACTCAAAGGAGTTTCTGTTTTGACTCATGCGCATCGTTGGGTTGGGCAAGGTGGCCCAGTGGTTACAGTTCCGAATACCATGATTGGCGCAGAGAGGCGCGGGTTCGATCCCAGCTATCTGCGACAGTTTCTGGTCAGAATCGCCAAGGAGGCCGGGCGGTTAAGCACAGCAGAATTGTAGCAGTGAGTTGCGAGTTCGAGACCGCAAAATGNTTTCATGTTTTCCCTTTGAAAGCTACTTAGGAGTGAGTCTTAAAGGAATATTGTCTGGGAGAAATAAACCTTTGTAACAAATATGTAGGCACCGGAAAATAAAAGAACTATAATTGCAAAATCTACAAGTAATACTGTACCTGTCTCTTATACACATCTAGATGTGTATAAGAGACAGGTTGTGACTGTACTTATTATATTAGTTACATATTGCAATTAGGTCTTCTATCACTAGTGAGACATAAACGGTTATCTGTTTTACTCGTCAGAAATTTATATTTTAATATTATTGTGTTTGAGTTAAAGCTAGCAGTTAAATCAGAAATTACTGCAGTTTATTTTATATATTGTTTCTATTGGAGAGTTCTGAGTGGTGACTTGAGAACAATGGCAACTTCTCTTGGTTTGAAAGTGTCTAAATTGTTTGTCTTCAATGATACCTCTATATATGGTACTGGTTTATAATGCATGGATCATGGTGAGGTGGATGTATGGTTTTGTACTACCAGAAGTAGGCTAAATTCCAACTCAATACTCAGATCTTGACTGGAATTTTGCCCAGAAGCTACCTGCAAATGAGTCAGAACGAGTTCTTCAACTCAGAGACCTTGCTCACCTCAAGCCATATCTATCTTAGCATTAGCCAACCACTCTACACATTTATTGTCACTTATTGTGCATCAATTGAAAGAAATACTATGAGGCCAAAAGCCATCAATGACATTTTAACTGTGACCATTGCCAGTATATAATTTCACCTCTGGCAATTAAATAAGAAGGCACATTGTGACCTTTTTTTGAATTACCAGTGGAACAATCACTTTCACCCACAGTTTTTGAAAAAGTCTATCCAATATCCAGTCTGGAATTGAAAAATAATATTTGACTTAACCTTTAGTTGTTTGGTTTTTGATGAAGGTACCTGAATGACTCGCATGTATAATTCAAATGTCATTCACATTCGTTGAATTTACAATTGAGTTGTAATGGCATTGTGCTGAATCATGCTGTTGCATTAAAAGGAATAAGTCTCGTATAGAACATGTGATGGTTCACAGAGCATATCTTCCAGACTATCTCTATACTAAATAAATTCAAAGTAGTCCTTTCAATGAATTTTTTTAAAGGTTAACAATGGAATAGAAACCATACAGTGCACTGTCTAGGTGGCAGAAACGACGTCGAATTGTTGAAGCTGAAGAAGAAATTAAGAAAAAAATTAAGCTGGATCTGTCAGCTCGAGTTCAACCCCATCAGCCAATGTAGAGTTAGCTGGAGAATCTACCAGTTTTACAGGAGGGTTTTCAAAGTTTTCTGAAGACATAACTAAGAAAGCTGCTTCAGGAACTTCTGCAATGGCGAGGACTGGTTTTGAAGGAAGTAGGAACCTCGTTGAGACTTTGCCCTTGGAAAAAAGACTGGAGCTATTCCATTTCCGGATGACTCTACCTTGGAACAACCTGTGCCTCAAAATGATGACAGTAAAGCTTATTTATCGGATGTGACTAAAGTTGAATCAGCTTTAAGAAATTTCTCCATTGAGTGTCCAAATTTCCCTAACCAACAAATTGCCTATTACATCATCTGAGCTCTTTCTTTCCAGGCATTGTGCATGCTTTGTTTTCATGCTTATCCATTCTATTGCAGTTGTGTATTCTATTGCAGTTGTGTAATAGTTTGTATAGGAGTGTACCTTTCTGAATCTGGAAATTAAAATAAAATGCCTGATATAATTGAAGTTGGTATTCAAGCTTTTGTTTGTGACGCTCCAGCTCGTTCCGAATTAAAAAAGATTGGGAATCATAACTCATATGGAGGCTATGAACGTTGCATTCAAAAAGGTTCGTTTGCTGGTGGTCCTGTAGTTCTCCCGGACATCAATGCCACCATAAGAACTGATGAGGATTTTTTGGCTCAAGCTGATCCATCTCACCACAAGCAAGGGCCTCATTCTATCATATTGAATGACTTGGAATTGGAATGGTTTCAAGATTCTATCTGGACTACATGCATCTTGCTTGTTTGGGAGCAATGAAAAGAATACTGACGAGGTTAAAATTTTCCAAGAAAGGAGAAGTTCGATGCCATTTGGATAGCACAAAGCTGCAATTTTTGAATACAGAAATCGCTATTTTTTCAATACATCTGCCTTCCAATTTTAATAGGAAGTTAGCTGGAGGATTTGAATCGCTAGCAAACTGGAAAGCCAGTGAATCGCGATTGTTTATGTTGTATGCTGAAATTATGATCCTATTAAAAATTCTACCAAAGTCTTATTATTTAGGTTTCTTGAATTTCAGCATTGCCTTGAGGATTTTTCTGAATCAAAATCAAATTTCCAGCGTTGAAAATGCTCGTGTTCTGCTAAAACAATTTGTTTCCAGCTCAATAGAATTTTATGTCTCAAGTTTTCTTGTCATATAATGTCCACTCCCTGATCCATCTGCCAGATGATCATATAAAGTATGGTTCCCTTGACAATGTTTCATGTTTTCCCTTTGAAAGCTACTTAGGAGTGAGTCTTAAAGGAATATTGTCTGGGAGAAATAAACCTTTGTAACAAATATGTAGGCACCGGAAAATAAAAGAACTATAATTGCAAAATCTACAAGTAATACTGTACGAGAGAGTAAATTCATCTATGTGAAAGGTTCACTTATGAAAAGTGGTGTCGTTGGAGACAGAGGTAACTGCGTCATGTTGAAATCTGGGGACACTGCAATCATCACCGCAATTGGTAAAAATAGACTGGTTGTTGATGTTTTTTGAAACAATCCCTTTTTCACGAGCCATTTGATTCGCAATTAGTCGGTATCCATAAAGTCCACATTAGTGCTAAGCAGGATATTGTAATTCTTGAACAAATTCTTTCCACGGTGATGCTGCTCCCAAAAAATGATTACTACATTGCAATTAAACAGTTGCACGCTAAATGACCGCCTGTTTGATTGAGCTTTGCTTTCAATTTTAGGAATGAATGTTTTTTTCCCTTGAATCATTTTGAAATTAGAGGAAGTTCAGTAATAGGCTTGATTATTTGTGCCGTGGAAACTGTGTACTATGTCTGATAAAGTCATTTATAAATATCAAATATTAGTATGAATCATTACATTTGGAGTGTGTTATATGATATATTATGCTGTGAATATTTCATATTAAAATTGTACAGTGGTAAGCTTTAAATACCCAGTAATATATTTCATAAATATCTAATCGCCTCAAGATTTGTACGATTTCCATGTATGATAGTAGCCCTTTGAAAAATGTCAGCAATAAAGAAATGCCCATCCACCCAGAAGAAAGTATTCTAACTCGTATATCTCTCGTTAGGGCAAACATTTAAATTTAATGAATTTAAACACACGTCATAAATAGCTGTCTCTTATACACATCTAGATGTGTATAAGAGACAGCTGTTAGGTATCACCTATCGCTCACGCCTCCAAAATCCTTCCTTTTCTAATGCTGTCTCTTATACACATCTAGATGTGTATAAGAGACAGGTAGATAACCCATCCTCCTAGCAAGTGTAAAGGCGGACACAGAGGCAAGTTAAAGCACAATAATGCTTCAGCAATGCTGCAAGATAATATATAACGAATTTTTTCACAATGAGCCAAGTAGAGAGAAACTACATTTGAAATGCATAAGAATAAGATGTTTTATAATCTAATTTCTATTCAAGTTCATTTTTAATATAACCTAGAAAATGCTAAAATATGAATTTAAATAATCTACCTTTATTCACGCATTTAAGAATATGGTAGGTACATGAAAAGCATGTCCACAATGAAAAAAAAACGACGAAACATCAGTAAATAAAGACCCCGGATGGTATTTGAACTAATATTTGTTAAAAATAAATTAGTTATGGACTTATTTTGTTAACTATGATTAATTCTGAGTGAAAACAATTGAACCCCATCTCGCACGATGCAGATGAATATTAAGAGTAAGGCACCTTTTGTTTGATGTTAAAGAGTCCGCCAGCGTCAGAAAGCCCGAGTTTGTTATGGNTATTCAATGATAGACCACTGAAAACTAGATTGTCATTGATAAATAAGTTACGAATTAAAGCCTTGGTATAGTATAGTATAAACTAGATTGCCTTATTATTGTACATACCAGATCTATCTAAATTGACTTTTATGCCATAAAGCTACTGGTATGTTACCGTACGGAAAGTGCGTCCAGTCCAAATATATACTGCTTTTATTAATTGCGTCCAATTTTGTAAGAGTTGCAGGAGCAATCGACTGGTTGGGGCATCGGGGCAGAAGGAAGGACGCGACAAGTGAGACCGCAAACCATCCAATTCCAACCAAGGTTCTAACTCCAAGTCGCGCAACGAGGTCGAAGGCTCACGTTGTTGTCGAAGGCTCGCGTTGCTTCATAGATCGCTTCTCGTTGAGGATTAATTCGGCATGAAAGGGCGTTTTTAGCTTAATATGAAATAATTTTTGATAATTTTGTCCTGTAATCTAGTTCACGCCACACTGTTTTAGAAGATTTTCATTGTATATCATATTGTTTTCTAACTTTCGCTTCCACGCAATTCTGATCATTCCTAGAACTTTTTTCTTAAGAACTTTTTTGCGATAAACCACTTACTCTACTTTAGTACTTCGACTGTAGGCGTGAAATTACTTTACCAAATATATACTGCTTCATGATTTGAACGTGCACTTTACTTTACTTGTACTTTACCTTTGTATCATCAACACTCAAAATAAGTAAGCTCCCGGTTGCACCTAGCCGAGATTAAAAACTATCGTCTTCCTAATAAATGTCACATCTGTTGTGCATTCATTTCTTGTACATTTTTAATTATACAGGGTGTACCAAAAAAACGATACTCAACTTTGAATGGCTGTAACTCGAAAAGTAATAGAGTTAAAGAATTTTGAAAGGTCAGGATTTGTTCCCTATTTTTTTCTCCATATCTCCACCAAAAATCAGACAGATCGATGTAGCGATAAGCGTTTGATAGAACTTTCAGTGAAATCGTGCTTACGCAAAGTTTTAGTAAGATCATTTTGCATAATCATTACGTTGGCTTGACATGTTTTCTTTTCGCTGTTTTATTTTTAGCTTATTTTATCATTTATGAAAAAATGCACTATTGTGCTCGCCATGTCCGTCTATCCGTCTGTCTGTCCGTCCGTGACTTCATGTTTTCGTCGACGAGAAAATGCGCTCTCTGTCACTCACTGCAGTGAGTACTGAGTTCCACATATACTATATGACAATGCAAGAACGTAAAGCCAACCTGGTTATATATTTATAAGATAGTTTTTTAATACTGTTTATAATATAGTGGAAGACGTCATAGCTGCATTTATCGTATACTTTCTATACAGTTATAATATTTCCATTTATAAGATAATTAATTCGATAATACGGAATGAAGCAATTCAGCTTTGATACCATTCAATTTCATCGTCGAACTCCAACAAAAATATTTTTCGGTCGTGCATTAAAAAGCGGATGAAAAGTGAATTGTTTCTTTCATCTATCGTCGGTCTAAACCGAGTAAAAATGGAATGAGTTGTACGATCTCAGCCCTTGTAGTTTACCGACTGCCGTATTAGTCCGTGAACTAAAGGGCGTGAACGTTTTTATTGCACGATGGCTGTCTGGATGGGTACATATATGACATATGTGGCACGATGGGTACATATATGACTGAAGTGCTCTATGTAGAACGTGTCAACTTGAATCACTGCATTTTATGAACGTATGAACGTAAGAGTATCAATATCAGGAGAGAGGATAGTGGCAAGAGTGGTCCAATTACAGACGGCATGGAACACGAAGGTTGTCTACATTTTGAAACTTTTGGAACTGAAACTTTTGAAACTGAAACAATGTTCAAACTTCAATAACAAATGTTCATGCAGTACTCGCGAGTATTCTCGTGTGTTAGGATTGGGAACTCCGTCAGGTTACAACGCTTTTCGTCGCTGTTTATTTGCTAGAGGAGATAGACGCATCCGGTTACAGGTAGGATCGGCGTATTTATATGCAAGCGACTCGTTCAGTGACACAGTAGCGCCGGCTGCTCCAGTTGACGAAAAAGTGAGCTACTGTGCCCCAAAATTTTGCCTTTGAACTCTACATTTTTGAAATATTTATTTACTTAATTTCTTTTCATATTGCATCAAGTAGGGGATTAAGACGTGGAAATACGAAAGTAGCTTTACGAAAGCCGTAAAAGACGGAAACATGAACGTCAAGAGTCGAACATCTGCCCATGATGTGAGTAACAGGAGTCAAAGTATTACTATTATCAACGTGCAATCAAAGTATTATAATTATTTGAATGACACATCGATACAATTTCACTTCTCTCGCAAGTCTGGCCGGGTGAAGGTGATTATCTGTGTCCAATAATGAAGTTGATTAGGAAATTTTACAACACAATTAAAGTTCCAAATGTTGCCCAAATTATGCGCTTGACAAATTTTTATCTGCCAAGTTTCAAGTGAAAACGCAATATAATGGAGGAATTTAACAAGCAGCTCGCCAACTTATTAAGAGGATAAGAAGAGTGCAAGCAATCTGAGTCATAATAAGGGTCCATCTATGGGTTAATAATTTATGATGATTTTTCTCAAGCTACTACAAATAGATTTGTCTAGCGGATCTAATAGTGGTAGATTGGTACATAATATAAAGCTAAAAACAAATGGAGGACGGAGAGTCAAAGAGTTGGCAGAGTTGTTCAAATATGCATATTAAAGTCGAATTAATTTTCCAATACAATTAAAGTCGAATTAATTTTCCAATAATTCAACCGTACAGAAGTATACGATTAATTTAGCAATGATGTTTTCCACTATATTATAAACAGGATTAAAAAAAACTATCTAATAAATATATAACCAGGTTTACTCTACGTACTTGCATCGGCATATAGTATATGAAATCTTTTGTATCCCGCAACTAAAGCTACTATCCACTACAACTTCAGTTACATCCCTTCCTCCATTCGAGTAATCAGCTTCAATGTATAATAATTGTACCTCTACGCTACAACGTAGAGGTACTATTCATCAACAACGCTTATGCTCAAATTAATGAAATGATAATGGCCTACATAACTGCTCACATCTGAAATAAACTTAGAGCGAGATCCGTCTCACTGAATGTTCACTTTTCGCCTCAAATGGCAGTGCATCGTCGTTTAGCTCTCATTAATAGCTATTGAACGGGCAGTGAATCGTTCCCAAAAAATAATGCAACTAGAACATCCTACGCTAGGGAGCTACTATCACTATGAGGAACCTTGCTCTTTATGAAATGCTTCGTTAACGGATTATCTACTAAATTAGAAACTTGACATATGAATCTAGCCTTCACCGTGAATATGTTTTATAATATGCTGACGCCTCAAATCATTATAATGCAGGTAAAATTGTTTAAAAGCGCATAATCCATTACAAGGGATTTGCCGCCATCTTAAATTCTTTTCAAGAACTCCAAGAACCGCACCCAGCGTAGAAAATTTAAAAATGTCAACAAATTAGACCAGACTTTGAAAGATTAATTTGTGGAAATTTTAAACCTGTTCGAATAGAAAATTCCGTTTACACGCAATGGAAAATTCAGTCAGTATGCTGCACGCGTAGTGCATGTGAATTGTGGAGAGAGGCGCACATAATATTCTGGTATTGAAATTTTTTAGTTAACCCAGCAGATAGCGCTGTGCGTACTCTCAACATTGAAATATTACTAGTGCTGGAGTACAGACAAATGGTGGCCCATTGATGCCATGGCCACCGTACGCATGTTATAATTATCTGAGCGAAATGTATTATTAGCCGGCATATTGCTACCTCATTTGTGATGAAGCGACATGAAACCTGGAAAAGCATCAGTGCGTGATTAAAGTTTTAGTGATTAACCTTCGCCAATTAAGGAACAAAATCGCGCGAAGTTGGGAACACACTTTTAATAATTCTGCTGAGTAGCTGAAACAATTGCAATTTAAATTATTGTAGTCCCAGGGCTTTAGATGGATGTAGTTTCGATTAATCCGTAGCATTTCTTTCTTCTGAGATCCTCGAATGCGCAATTTAGTATAGAAATTATACAATGTAGAGCATCCGTTCATTTCATCTAAGGCCCCTTTCACACAGGGCGGGAAATCCCGCCGGCGTGAAATCCCGCCGGCGTGAAATAAACCGCCGCGAGATTTCCCGCCGAACCTCAGCGGACATACAAAATGTGCACTGCTATTCACACTCGATGGCTTTTCACGCGGCGTGAAATTTCACGCCTGACGACCGCGTGTGTCAAGCTAAAACTGTGGCGGGATTTCCCGCGACAGTTTAGCTTGCAATGGTATTCAATGTAATCTTTCACACGGGGCGGTTTTTCACGCCGCTACCTAGTGTGGTACAGACAGTGGGTCGGCGAGGCTGTTTGTGAGAGTTGAAGCCAGTTTTTCAATAGCAGGCACGGCGTCTCTCAACTGCATGCTGTTGTGGGTTATATTGCCTTGCACACAAGACAATAATTCATCAAAACTTTCGGCAGACATTCGGAAATAATTGAAGAATTTTACTTCATCTTCTCTTAATTTTCAGAANTTATGCTCGCAGTTGTGATAGCAAGAATGTTAGCAAACACCAGTGCTTATCAGGCGACGTCACTCACAGCTCTTGTTGCTCTGCAGGGCACGAGCAGCTGCTGCAGGCTGCTGCTGCTCCTGGCAGCCGCGGCAACCGCAGCTGCAGGACCACAAACTTCTGCAGGCGAAGGTGAGTCTGAGTCTCCAGGTGCGGTTCCTTGTGGCTAATATGAATTGAATTCAAATAACTGGCATTACATTGCTCTGACCTTTGCTTTCTCGGCATAACTGGCTAGTTAGCCCTCCGTAATAACATTATTATTTTCGGTAATCCCTACGTAACAGCACTGCATTCCCCCTGGTAAGCTCTTCTCCCACTCCCCTCAGTCAATAAAATCTTATTAAAACAAAACACTCATTCAGGGATGAACTCCTATGCAGCCCGCCTAATAACCCAAACGCTGATAACCGATAAAGACGCCCCGAAGTCCTCATCCTTCCTTCGAGATCAGTCAATTTTATTAATTAAGTAGAACAATTACTTTGTGACAACAAAAAATGAATACACACATTAGAATTTTTTCAATTAGGATCTGAAAATTCTTTGCCGCATTACTTGTGATTGCAGGCGTCGTGTGCCGCTCTGGGGCCATACTTTCAAAACTCGCTAAGTGAACGTAATTACGTACGCTCTCATTTCTTGTCTATGATTGGTGGATTTTGCTTGAAAGGCCGTCAATGATTGGCTGAGGAACTTACGATCTCTTAACTTTGTTTGAAAATATAGGCCCTGATTGGTTCAAGTGCGACAACGGCCGCATCATACGCGAATGGTATCAGTGCGACGGAGTCAACGACTGTGTCGACGACAGCGACGAGCGCGATTGTGAGTTGCCTGATGAGTCAAATGCTTATGGATGAGCTACATGTGCAGTAAAATCCGTTGAAATAATAGAATGAGCATTAATTTAACATTAGGTATTGCAAATCCAAAACCATATATAAATTATTTTATAAATGGTTTTATATTTATAACCCTGATTATAGAACATAATTGATCTGAACATCCAGAAGAAGCAGTATATAGTAATGATAATACGATTGATAAAATAGCATAAAATACATGTCAGTATAACAAAAGATTATTTCGTGATCTGCAAAGATTTATCTTCCGTGTTCACACCTTCAATTATGGTCTTGACATAACCTACCGAATTACTTGTGATTGCAGGCGTGTGCTTCTTTAATCAGTTCAAGTGCGCCAACGGCCGCTGCATACGCGAGACGTGGCGGTGCGACGGAGTCGACAGCTGTGGCGACTTGAGCGACGAGCTCGACTGTGAATTGCCTGATGAGTCGAGCGCTTCCGCGCAATTCTACTATCTTTTATTTCGAGATGATATGAGGGTCTGAAATAGACAGTTTCCATTGGGATCTGAAAATTCTTTACCGCATTACTTGTGATTGCAGGCGTGTGTCGCTCTGATCAGTTCAAGTGCGCCGACACCGGCCGCTGCATAGACGATACGAAGCGGTGCGACGGAGATAACTTCTGTGACGACGGCAGCGACGAGCGCGACTGTGAGTTGCCTGATGAGTCAAACGCTTCCGTGCAATTTTACTGTCTTTTATTTCGAGTTAATATGAGGATCTGCTTCTGCTCTTAACATTCAATTATTTCCCCGAATAATAAAATTATTGAATATAATTGTTCCCCGACTGCATTCAACTATAACGTTTCTCAACAACAACATATTGTGTCACTAGTTAACTCACGGGGGTCACTTATTGCGTCACTACCCAGTTAGAAATTCTCGCAGTGATTGCGGCCGTTCGCCGCAGAGACGTTCGCAAACGCGCAAATCTAGGCCATTTTTGCCGACTTCACCTCGCGTCCAAGCAGTCTAGCGACGATATGGCCTCATCTGCCACAAACAGGGCGAGGCATCGGTCGACAAAAGCTGCGGCAGGCAACTGGCCGCACCTCTACCGCGGCCTACGTCGAATATGCCGGCGGTAACGGTTCAAGC
>NW_025944329.1:42012-48750 GCF_000764305.2 Hyalella azteca
TCCACTAGTTGACCTCCACTAGTTGACCTCCACTAGTTGACCTCCACTAGTTGACCTCCACTAGTTGACCTCCACTAGTTGACCTCCACTAGTTGACCCCACCCTCTACCCTGCCTTGTCTCTACACTCATAGCAATGAGTGAGACGTTGTCCGCATATCGATGCACGTCTTTACTTGTGTGTGCCGTGTATACCCACTTAAGCCCGGGCGTATCGGTGCTACGTGCAGGAAGTGTGTCACTATTTGTACAACTTGACCCACTTAGACCATAAGGAAGATATTGGGATATGTTGTGTAATATTAATACTAGCTACTAGCATCTGCTACTTAATATTTACTAGTTTAGGCAGTGCCTAGTGACTAGTTCCTAGTCTTGCCTCAACTATTTACTATGAAGAACCATTAGTTGATTTTCTGAGGCTGATTTTCTTGACCATGCTCACCACATTCACGCTCACCACACTCACGCTCACCACACTCACGCTCACCACACTCACGCTCATCACACTCTCACGATCATCTTACTCACGCTCACCACACTCACGCTCACCACACTCAGGCTTATCATACTCAAGCTCATCGCACTCACGCTCTCCACACTCTCAAGCTCATCTTACTCACGCTCACCACTCTCTCACGCTAATCAAACAGCTCACCAAACACTCACGCTCTCCACACTCACGCTTACCACACTCACGCTCAATTACTTTATGACGACAAAAAATGAATACACACATTATAATTTTTTAATTAGGATGTGGAAATTATTTACCGCATTACTTGCGATTGCAGGCGCGTGCCCCGCTGGTCAGTTCAAGTGCGCCAACGGCCTCTGCATAGACGAGTGGTGGCGGTGCGACGGACGCAGCAACTCATCCCATGAATGTGGCGACGACAGCGACGAGCGCGACTGTGAGTTGCCTGATGAGTCAAACGCTTCCGCGCAATTCTACTGTCTTTTATTTCGAGTTACCCTCCCCGTATAACTCCTTCGTGGGCCACCACTTTCTGGATCACCAACATTCAATTATTTTCTTGAATATAAATGAATTATTCTTCGGCTTCATTTAATTATAACGTTTTACTAACGAATTATTTGCAATGTTTCGCAAGCAAGCTATAACTAAGGTCGAGTTGTCGAGTTTAACCTCTTCTGGGGTCTGGATTTACTTTCCACAGGAAGTTTTGGGCCCGCTGAACCCATTGCATATTGAAACTTTCCCACACCTGTGATGCGATGTTGTAAGCCACACATACATCACATTCTTACCCCCTACACATTCTTCCTCGCCTCGCGTTCAGGGAAGCCGATCACCCTGCATAAAATTAGTTATTTATATTAATTAGTTAGCCCGACATTCAAGACTTCCTTGACTTATCGTAGGCTGCACCGACGACAACTTCGTATGCGGCGACGGCAGATGCATCCACAAGCGTTGGGAATGCAACGGCGAGAATAACTGCGGGGACTGGAGTGATGAGAAACATTGTGAGTACACGGCTGATGTGATGAGTCAGTAAGTGTGTGTGTCATCACATCATGAGTTGTCGTAGGTATTAAATTAATATGATGGCTAAGTGTGTGTAATGATCTTACGTGCCGAGGCTAAAATAAAATTAGCTTTTAGGAAAAATTATATTAATTAGGTGACAGTGTCGCACAAACATATGAACAAAACTTTGGGAAGCGAGGAAAATAATCAAAAGGAATTGAGGTCAAACAAAACACGATTACAAGCAAGGTTTAAATAGTCTTTTCTTCAATGAAAATTCCTAAATGGCATTAATGCCATCATCCCTAAACTTGCTAGGTACTGCCTCAAATTTGCGGTAGCAACTCCACTTCACTGTGTGTGAAGAAGCAATGGAGGTGCGCCTTGCTTCCGCGTCTGCCCAACCCGTAAATTCTGAAGAATTAAAAAAACGGCGGTCAAGTAAAGCACAAAGTTAGATCGGACGTGGAAAGTTAAAGCTCGATTCGGTAAAAGGTCATTAGAGACAAAATTCGCGAATCTTAGTTCAAAAATACGCCGAGCAAGTGCAAATTCTTTCCACACGTTCTATATTGGTGTAGAATATACAGCATTTACAAGAAGATCATATAGCGAGATTTTCAGAAAAACTATGAAAATTCAGAACTCATAAAATTATTAAAGTAATTTATATGGGATTTATTATTTACTCGGGTCATAAGTGAAAGGAATAGAATTTAGTACCTCATCACCTCTTGCTCCGTGCCTCCGAAAGATAGGGTGATATACCTGAAATACTAAACAATCCTTGCATGGATTGCTGGTGCTGAGTTGGTGCCGGGGCTAGTCCACACCCACGCAGAGGAAGGTTGCTAGGGTCATGTTGTGGTAGCGTCAGCGAGGAACCCATAGGCCGTGGAGGCTGGTCGTAGAGCAGACGACACAGGTGCTCACGTCCATCATTCCGACCGAGCTCAGGCCGGGCTTCAAATACAAGCTTCACTCCATGGGGTCAACAGAAGAGCAGGGGCTAAACATGACCACTGGGTATCTTGGTGCTCGATGGTGGCACAAAACGAGGATGAGATACAGCATCACCCTGCGAGTTAATGTTGCGGAGTTGTGCAACGAACTGACTGAAATTCTTGATAGAGTGCGTGAAGTGAAGTTGCATGGTCGAAATGTTAACGTTAGAAGTACCCCAGGCGTCACCCAAACCACACAAGGCACAGAGCAAGTAATGATAGATAGTAATGATAGACAAGATAAAAATTTGTTTATCATTTTATCCATTTTTTACGTCTTACACAATTCCTGACCATGACCCAGGAATTTGAAACTATTTAAAATTCTTCAAAACTAAATCTTAGTTTTGTTTAACATATAAGTATCACTTATTAAAGTTAATAAGTGAGGTCACTGGACCTTGTATGTATATGTGTGCCGTTAGATGTGATGTGATGACAATGATGATGTGTTACTAGACCTTGTATGTATGCTATACACTGGACCTTGTATGTATGTCACTGGACCTTGTATCACATCACGTCACATAACACTAGGTGCGCATGTCCTTACTAGGGGCCACAAGTGGTACATGTCCCTTCTGGTGGCCACTAGTAGGGGATGGCCCATCTGGTCGCCACTAGTAGCGCATGTTTCTACTGGTGGCAACTAGTTCGTGCAGGGTCCTTCTGGTGGGCGGTGGCCACTAGTGATGCAAGACTTTACTGGTGGCCACTAGGAGCGCATGTCCTTACTAGTGACCACTAGTGGTACATGTGCCTCCTGGTGGCCACTAGTAGCGTTTCCTGGTGGCTGATGGTGACGCATGACCCTTCTGGTGGCCACTAGATGCTGATGCTAGTAGCGCATGGCTCTACTGATGGCCGCTAGAAACATCTTGTTTCTAGCATCGACTGCTTGCCACTAGTAGTGACTGCTTGCCACTAGTAGTGACTGCTTGCCACTAGTAGTGACTGCTTGCCACTAGTAGTGACTGCTTGNCACTACCACTAATGGCACCACCACTGGTGTCACTACCACTAGTGTCATTAGCACTAGTATCACTACCATTAGTGGCACCGCCACTAGTGTCACTATCACTAGTGTCACTACCACTAGTGTCACCAGCACCTTGTCTGACCGTGTCTCTGTCACCGCCCCCCGGGACCGCCAGCTCTGGGACGGCCTCTGGTCACTGAACCTTGTATGTCCACTGGCCGCCACTAGTAGCTAACTAGTAGCGTATCCTGGTGGCCACTTGTAGTCCTCCGGTCTCCTGGTGGCCACTAGATGCTCTCACTAGCAGCGCATGGCTCTCCTGATGGCCGCTAGAAAGATCTAGTTTTCTATTAGTGCATGCTTGCCTCTAGTAGTGACTGCTTGCCGCTAGTAGTGACTGCTTGTCACTTGTAGTGACTACTTGCCACTAGTAGCGACTGTTTGTCACTAGTAGTGACTGCTTGCCACTGGTAGTGACTGCTTGCCTCTAGTAGTGACTGCTTGCCACTAGTAGTTCGTTGTGCTGGAATTGTCTAGTTACCACTAGTGGCGCGGTTCTCCATAGTTGCCTTCTAGTTGCCACTAGTGGTTTTTTTCCTCCTATAGTTGCCACCAGGAGCTGAAACTAGTGGCTAACACTATTGCTCCTGTTAGCCTTTGTTGTCACTAGTGACTTACACAGAACTGCATTCCTTGCTACTGTTTTGCTAGTGTGTCACTAGTGACCTCACTAGTGCATGTATGCCACACGCTACAGCTCTGACATCCACTAGTTGACCTCCACTATTTGACCTCCACTATTTGATCTCTCTAGTTGACCTCCACTAGTTGATCACCCACTAGTTGATATGAGTGACGTGAGTGACGTAACAGCACCACATTCCCCTGGCAATCCCTTCCCCCACTGCCCTCATTCAATAAAATCATATTAAAACAAAACACTCATTCAGGGATGAGCTCCTATGCAGCCCGCCTAATAACCCAAACGCTAATAACCGATAAAGACGCCCCGAAGTCCTCATCCTTCCTTCGAGATAAATCAATTTTATAGAGAAAGTAATTAAAGCAATATTATCACTGAATACAAATTGATTAAGTAGAACAATTACTTTGTGACGACAAAAAATGAATACACACATTAGAATTTTTTCAATTAAGATCTGAAAATTCTTCACCTCATTACTTGTGATTGCAGGCGCGTGCCGCCGATCTGATCAGTTCAAGTGCGCCGACACCGGCGAATGCATACGCGAGACCTGGCGGTGCAACGGAGTCAACAACTGTCGCGACGGTAGCGACGAGCGCGACTGTGAGTTGCCTGATGAGTCAAACGCTTCTGCGCAATTCTACTGTCTTTTATTTCGAGTTGATATGAGGATCTGTTTCTGCTCTTGACATTCAATTATTTTCTCGAATTATAATATTATTGAATAATTCCTCGATTGCATTCAACTATAACGTTTCACAAAAACAACATATTGCGTCACTAGTTACTTATCGCGTCACTTATTGCGTAACTGGTTTCGTCGCGAGGTCACTTATTGTGTCACTAATTAGGTCATGGAGGTCACTTATGTGTCAATATTTACGCCGCAATCAATTATATCAATCAATTGTATTCACTAAAACATTATTAAATATACATTAATGATATGTATTCAATGATGCCACCCCTCCCTGGCTCACCCCGCCCTTGATCGCCCCTCCCTGAGCCACCCTCCCCGTATCACTCCTTCGTGGGCCACCACTTTCTAAATCACCAACATTCAATTATTTTCTTGAATTTAAATTAATTCTTCCTCAATTGCATTCAATTATAACGTTTTACTATCGAATTATTTGCAATGTTTCGCAAGCATGCAATGACTAAAGTCGAGTTGTCGAGTTTAACCTCTTCTGGGGCCAAGTTTTTCTTTCCACAGGAAGTTTTGGGCCCGCTGAACCCATCGCATATTGAAACTTACCCACACCTCTGATGCGATGTTATAAACAAGACATACATCACATTCTTACCCTCTATACATTCTTCCTCGCCTCGCGTTCAGGAAACCCGATCACCCTGCATAGAATTAGTTATTTATATTAATTAGTTAGCCCGACATTCACGGCTTCTTTAATTTATCGCAGGCTGCACCGGCAACCATTTCACCTGCGGCGACGGCAGATGCATCCACAAGCGTTGGGAATGCGACGGCGAGAACAAGTGCGGGGACTGGAGTGATGAGAAACATTGTGAGTACACGGCTGATGTGATGAGTCAGTAAGTGTGTGTGTCATCACATCATGAGTCGGCGTAGGTATTAAATTAATATGACGGCTAAGTGTGTGTAATGATCTTAGGTGCCGAGGCTCAAATGAAATTAGCTTTTAGGAATAATTATATTAATTAGCTGACAGAGTCGCACAAACATATAAGTATTAGATTAAAGTTAATAAGTGAGGTCACTGGACCTTGTATGTATATGTGTGCCGCTAGATGATGTGATGACAATGATGATGTGTCACTGGACCTTGTATGTATGCTATACACTGGACCTTGTATGTATGTCACTGGACTTTGTATCACATCACGTCACATAACACTAGGTGCGCATGTCCTTACTAGTGGCCACTAGTGGTACATGTCCCTCCTGGTGGCCACCAGGAGGTGCCGCTAATGTGATACCGCTAGAAACATCTTGTTTACCTCGACGATGATGAACGAGGTGATGACGACGATGGTGGCAGTGACCACCAGTGGAAACATGCGCTACTAGTGGCCACTATAAGGGCCATGCACCACTAGTGGTCACCAGGATACTCTACTAGGGACGCTCTAGTGGCGACCAAGATACGCTACTAATGCGCTACAAGTGGCCACACACCAGGATACGCTCCTAGTAGCTACCAGTGGCCACTAGTGGCGGCCAGTGGACATACAAGGTCCAGTGACCAGATGGCCGTCCCTGAGCTGGCGGTCCAGGGAGGCAGTGACAGAGAGACACAGTCAGACAAGGTGCTGGTGACACTAGTGGTAGTGACACTTGTGGTAGTGACACTAGTGATAGTGACTCTAGTGGTAGTGACACTAGTGATAGTGACACTAGTGATGGTCACACTAGTGTTGGTGACACTAGTGATGTTGACACTAGTGATGGTGACACTAGTGATGGTGACACTAGTGATGGTGACACTAGTGATGGTGACACTAGTGATGGTGACACTAGTGATGGTGACACTAGTGATGGTGACACTAGTGATGGTGACACTAGTGATGGTGAC
>NW_025944329.1:48771-55289 GCF_000764305.2 Hyalella azteca
CGTGGGCCACCACTTTCTGGATCACCAACATTCAATTATTTTCTTGAATATAAATGAATTATTCCTCGGCTGCATTCAATTATAACGTTTCACTAACGAAATATTTTCAATGTTTCGCAAGCAAGCTATGACTTAAGTCGAGTTGTCGAGTTTAACCTCTTCTGGGGCCTAGATTATCTTTCCACATGATGTTTTGGTTCCACCGAACCCATTGCATACTGAGACGTTTCCACCACTTCTGATGCTATGTTATAAGCAACACATACATCACATTCTTACCCCCTACACATTCTTCCTCGCCTCGCGTTTAGGGAAGCCGATCACCCTGCATAAAATTAGTTATTTATATTAATTAGTTAGTCCGACATTCACGACTTCCTTGATTTATCGCAGGCTGCACCGGCCACCACTTCTTATGCGGCAACGGCAGATGCATCCACAAGCGTCATGAATGCGACAGATGGCACAACAACTGCGGGGACTGGAGTGATGAGAAGCATTGTGAGTACACGGCTGATGTGATGAGTCAGTAAGTGTGTGTGTCATCACACCATGAGTCGGCTTAGGTATTAAATTAATATGATGGCTAAGTGTGTGATGCCGCTAGTAGTGACTGCTGGCCACTAGTAATGACTGGTTGCCACTAGTAGTGACTGTTTGCCACTAGTAGTGACTGCTTGCCATTAGTAGTGACAGCTTTCCACTAGTAGTCGCTGCTTGCCATTAGTAGTGACAGCTTTCCACTAGTAGTCGCTGCTTGCCACTAGTAGAGACTGCATGCCGCTAGTAGTGACTGCTGACCACTAGAAGTGACTGATTGTCATTAGTAGTGACAGCTTGCCACTAGTAGTCACAGCTTGCCACTAGTAGTGACTGCATGCCGCTAGTAGTGACTGCATGTCGTTAGTAGTGACTGCTGACCACTAGTAATGACTGCTTGCCACTAGTAGTGACTGTTTGCCACTAGTAATGACTGCATGCCGCTAGTAGTGACTGCTGGCCACTAGTAATGACTAATGACTGCTTGCCCTTAGTAGCGACTGTTTGCCACTAGTAGTGACTGCTTGCCAGTAGTAGTGACTGCTTGCCTTTAGTAGTGACTGCTTGCCATTAGTAGTGACTGCTTGCCACTAGTAGTGACTGCTTGCCACTAGTATTGACTGCTTGCCACTAGTAGTGACTGTTTGCCACTAGTAGTGACTGCTTGCCACTAGTAGTGACTGCTTGCCACTAGTAGTGACTGCTTGCCACTAGTAGTGACTGCTTGCCACTAGTAGTGACTGCTTGCCACTAGTAGTGACTGCTTGCCACTAGTAGTGACTGCTTGCCACTAGTAGTGACTGCTTGCCACTAGTAGTGACTGCTTGCCACTAGTAGTGACTGCTTGCCACTAGTAGTGACTGCTTGCCACTAGTAGTGACTGCTTGCCACTAGTAGTGACTGCTTGCCACTAGTAGTGACTGCTTGCCACTAGTAGTGACTGCTTGCCACTAGTAGTGACTGCTTGCCACTAGTAGTGACTGCTTGCCACTAGTAGTGACTGCTTGCCACTAGTAGTGACTGCTTGCCACTAGTAGTGACTGCTTGCCACTAGTAGTGACTGCTTGCCACTAGTAGTGACTGCTTGCCACTAGTAGTGACTGCTTGCCACTAGTAGTGACTGCTTGCCACTAGTAGTGACTGCTTGCCACTAGTAGTGACTGCTTGCCACTAGTAGTGACTGCTTGCCACTAGTAGTGACTGCTTGCCAGTAGTAGTGACTGCTTGCCACTAGTAGTGACTGCTTGCCACTAGTAGTGACTGCTTGCCAATAGTAGTGACTGCTTGCCACTAGTGGTGACTGCTTGCCACTAGTGGTGACTGCTTGCCAATAGTAGTGACTGCTTGTCAGTAGCAGTGACTGCTTGCCGGGGCCCCGATGTCTGGGTGACGATAGGGTAGCTGGGATGGTGTGGTCGCATGGCGCCGGCAAGATACTGTGAGCAGAGCAGTGAGAGGTGTCCGGCCACGGGTAAGACTGTGCAGGTGGTGAGCGGAGGCCATTTGAAGAGATCCCGTGGCTACGCGGAGATCAGAATTCTGGAGGGCTTGTAACTTAGAGGCTTGAAAGGCAAGTCCTATGAGGAAAGAATAAAGATTATGAAGCTTCCAAGCCTCAGTTATCGACGTCTGCGTGGTCAACTCATTGAAGCATACAAGTATACTCATGGCTTATACAAGATCCCAGAAGGATTACTAGAATTTGAAACAAGAACCAACACCAGGGGCCACGGCACGCAGAGTTCCGTCCCTGCCGAGCTGCTAGAATTTTGTCTCTATATCAGCCATGGCACAGCGCAGTTTTAGGGATAGATGGCCGGTTATAGTTTCGCGGCTCCATTCTGCTAAAGCGCGACCAGCCCGGCTAAACCCGGCGCCGGTCTCGGCTCAAAATTTTAACTGGGTAGACCAGACTGCGAAGTGGGCTATGAAAGAAGAGTGCATGTTTGCAGAAGTCACATGCCACTAGTTGTGACTGCTTGCCACTAGTAGTGACTGCTTGCAACTAGTAGTGACTGCTTGCCACTAGTAGTGACTGCTTGCCACTAGTAGTGACTGCTTGCCACTAGTTGTGACTGCTTGCCACTAATAGTGACTGCTTGCCACTAGTAGTGACTGCTTGCCACTAGTAGTGACTGCTTGCCACTAGTAGTGACTGCTTGCCACTAGTAGTGACTGCTTGCCACTAGTAGTGACTGCTTGCCACTAGTAGTGACTGCTTGCCACTAGTAGTGACTGCTTGCCACTAGTAGTGACTGCTTGCCACTAGTAGTGACTGCTTGCCACTAGTAGTGACTGCTTGCCACTAGTAGTGACTGCTTGCCACTAGTAGTGACTGCTTGCCACTAGTAGTGACTGCTTGCCACTAGTAGTGACTGCTTGCCACTAGTAGTGACTGCTTGCCACTAGTAGTGACTGCTTGCCACTAGTAGTGACTGCTTGCCACTAGTAGTGACTGCTTGCCACTAGTAGTGACTGCTTGCCACTAGTAGTGACTGCTTGCCACTAGTAGTGACTGCTTGCCACTAGTAGTGACTGCTTGCCNGACGTGAGTGACGTGAGTGACGTGAGTGACGTGAGTGACGTGAGTGACGTGAGTGACGTGAGTGATGTGAGTGACGTGAGTGACGTAAGTGACGTAACAGCACCACATTCCCCTGGTAATCCCTTCCCCCACTCACCTCATTCAATAATGGCGGGCAGCTCCTATGCAGCCCGCCTAATAACTCAAACGCTAATAACCGATAAAGACGGCCCGAAGTCCTCATCCTTCCTTCGAGATTAATCAATTTTATTTAGAAAATAATTAATGCAATAACACCAAAGAATACAAATTAATTAAGTAGAACAATTACTTTGAGACGACAAAAAAGGAATACACACATTAGAATTTTTTCAATTAGGATCTGAAAATTCTCTATACCGCATTACTTGTTATTGCAGGCGTGTGCCGCCCTTATCAGTTCAAGTGCTACATCACCGGCCGCTGCATAGACGAGATGTGGCGGTGCGACGGACACAACTTCTGTGGCGACGGCAGCGACGAGCACGGCTGTGAGTTGCCTGATGAGTCAAACGCTTCCGCGCAATTCTACTGTCTTTTATTTCAAGTTAATATGAGGATCTGTTTCTGCTCCTAACATTCAATTACTTTCTTAAATTATAAAATTATTGAATATAATTAATCCTCGGCTGCATTCAACTATAACGTTTCGCAACAACAACATAATGTGTCAGTAGTTACGTCACGAGGTCACTTAATGCGTCTCTAGTTACGTCACGGGGTTACTTATTGCGTCACTAGTTACGTCATTGAGTCACTTATTGCGTCACTATTTTCGACATGGAAGTCACTGATTGCGTCAATAGTTACGACGCAATCAATTTTTTCAATCAATCTGTATCGATAAAACATTAAATATAATTCATAGATGTCACCTCTCCCTGGATCACTCCTCCGTGTGCCACCTCTTTCTGAATCACCATGCAACATTCAATTATTTTCTCGAATATAAATGAATTATTCCTCGACTGCATTCAATTATAAAGTTTCACTATCGAATTATTTTCAATGTTTCGCAAGCAAGCTATGACTAAAGTCGAGTTGTCGAGTTTAACCTCTTCTGGGGCCTGGATTTTCTTTCCACGGGAAGTTTTGGGCCCGCTGAACCATTGCCTATTGAAACTTTCCCACACCTGTGATGCGATGTTGTAAGCAAGACATACATCACATTCATACCCCCTACACATTCTTCCTCGCCTCTCGTTCAGGGAAGCCGATCACCCTGCATAAAATTAGTTATTTATATTAATTAGTTAGCCTAATTAGTTAGCCCGACATTCAAGACTTCTTTGATTTATCGCAGGCTGCACCGGCGACCATTTCGTATGCGGCAACGGCAGGTGCATCAGCAAGCGTTGGGAATGCGACGGCTTGTTCAACAACTGCGGGGACTGGAGTGATGAGAAGCATTGTGAGTACACGGCTGATGTGATGAGTCAGTAAGTGTGTGTGTCATCACATCATGAGTCGGCGTAGGTATTAAATTATTATAATTAAATTTAATGATCTTGCGTTCCGAGGTTTAAATAAAATTAGTTTTAATAAAAAATTAAATTAATTAGCTGACAGAGTCGTATAAGCATATACAGTGACACTCATAAATATTGGATACATTACAGTTTTCTTTATATATCAAGTTAAAGTGCAAGATTTTTCCTAATATTTGGTCAGTATATTGCTAATGGTACTAGAAACATTATATAGAAAGGATATTGATAAGTAAGCATTGTTTATATTTTATTCAATAAAATTGAAAATTTAACCCATGCAAAAGTATTAGGTACATGTTTAAAAATGAACAATAATAACTTTTCTAGGGTACTCAAAATTCGCTTTTCACTTTAGACGTTCCATTTTCCATTAATCTCATATCGTTATCTAATGGGCCAATCAGAGCATTTTGCTATTGTTTACAAGAATTTGTGTTCAAGTGAAGATATTATCCAGCTACATCCTTAAAATTTAATTAAAAATGGCTAAAACTCGAGAGCTGGCGACAGATTTACGTCAAAAGATCATCGATTGTTACTAGAAAGGGAAGGGGCATCGAATAATATCCCAGGAGATTGGTCTTTCATTAGGTGCAGTGGAAATATCTTCAGGAAGCTATCATCCTGATGATATAATCCGAGCATGCTGTTGCAAACCTCCCAAAACCTGACCTTCCTGGTCATTAAGTCACTTATTTCGTTACTAGTTAACGGAGTAAATATTAATTGCGTCACTAGTTACGACGTAATCAATTATATCAATCACTCGTAATCAATAAAATTAAGATAAATCAATTTATTTAGTAAATTAATTAAAACAATAACATCATTGAATAGCATAATAAAGTAGAGCAATTACGTTGTGACGACAAAAAATGAATAAATACATTAGAATTTTTTCAATAGGATCTGGAAATTCTTCACCGCATTACTTGTGATTGTAGGCGTGTGCCGCGCTGATCAGTTCAAGTGCGCCAACACCGGCCGCTGCATACGCGAGACGCTGCGGTGCGACGGACGCGACAACTGTGACGATGACAGCGACGAGGACGGCTGTGCTAACCGGCCACGTGAGTAACTCTACTGATATTTTGACTGATTAACTTCCCTCCCAACTCTATTCGCATTTATACGCACTTCCACTATTAACCTAATGTTGTCCGTATATATACACGAGGAAGTACCACATAAGGATGAGCAAAAAGTATATTTGTTTCTTCTGAAGCCATGAGGTTCTTCTGAAGCCGTGACTTCAGAAGAACCTCTCTGGCACGCTATTTAGCTCCTTTTTTCCTTTTTATTCGTAGCAACCGCGCACAGTTTGCCCTAAGTCTCGAAGTGTCGCCGAATTCCTCACCTCGTGGAATTTACCTCGCAATAAGCTCGCCATTGTTCGATGTAAACAAACTCGGTCTCATTGTCTCGAACAAACACTTGTTAAACACACTACATAGCTTCAACCCACATTCCTAACTTTCTCAACACTTATCCCCTAAATCTCCATGAAATTCTTTGCTCAAGTTATTAATTAATTCGCACTCTAACTACGTTCTATACGTGTTTGACTGCAGTTATCAGGGATTTATAGCCGTATGACATGAAGTTTTATCCTAAGACTGTTCCTTTGTTTGTGTTAGTGTAGTGAGTGTTGTTAAAGAAAATTTCAGATAGTTTATCCCTGTGATGTGGATGATTTGAACTTATTTGTGTAAGTTCTGATGGGCCATTTATGTTAAATTTAATTGTCAATCAGCATCTGTTGGGTGGCATGTTGTAGGGTAACGTGGGGCAGCGCGCCCCCCACTTTTTTTAAACTAAAATTTTGACGAAGTTTTAATTGATACGAGGTGGTTCTTTGTTTTGTTTAAAGGTGCAACTAATGAGGAATGTATGATGTGAATTAGGCGCCTATAGAGTTATTCAAT
>NW_025944330.1:0-637 GCF_000764305.2 Hyalella azteca
TTTTTTTCGAAATTTGCTATAATGTCCGTGAAAGAATGTTGCTGATCGTCGTTACTGACGGGAAAATGCAACCAGCATAAAAGAAACAATTTAGGTTGGTGGCACCCGAGACGCTGTGACTTTCAAAAATTCTGTTCGGTGTTGGTAAATAATAAAGAACGGAGAAATATATGCTGATATAGCAACCATGCATGGAGTGACGAAGCTGCAGTGCCACAATGCTGCATGGAAACCAAGCTATTTCCGGCACACGCGTCCTTGTGTTCACTTCTGAACGCCGCGAGTCTTCCATTGTTTATTATCAATGGAAAGGCTAGCGTACATATATACTGCCCTGCCTGCGCACTCTTGGATAAGATGGGTGGCCTGCCATCAGAGACTGCCACGCACGCGCAGGCCGCAGCCTGCCATCAGAGACTGCCACGCAAGCGCAGGCCGCAGCCTGCCATCAGAGACTGCCACGCACGCGTAGGCCGCAGCCTGCCGTCAGAGACTGCCTAGCACGCGCAGGCAGCAGCCTGCCATCAGAGACTGCCACGCACGCGCAGGCCGCAGCCTGCCATCAGAGACTGCCACGCACGCGCAGGCCGCAGCCTGCCATCAGAGACTGCCACGCACGCGCAGGCCGCAGCCTGCC
>NW_025944330.1:1074-3633 GCF_000764305.2 Hyalella azteca
GCACCCTGAGTGCACGCACCCTGAGTGCACGCACCCTGAGTGCACGCACCCTGAGTGCACGCACCCTGAGTGCACGCACCCTGAGTGCACGCACCCTGAGTGCACGAACCCTGAGTGCACGCACCCTGAGTGCACGAACTCTGAGTGCACGCACCCTGAGTGCACGCACCAAGCTGTGCAGTGCTCAGTGCTCAGAATTAGCGAGCAGTTGAAGCATGTGAAGAATTTAAATCTGGTTGTCCTTAAAGGAAATCTTGAACTTAATGTTTAGTCGCGTTAAAAAAAGAATGTGAAGGATCGGGAGCAACGTGTTGGCTACAAACAATGCGAGGTGGATGCGGAAAAAATGCTGCACAGTATAAGGCACGTTTACTGTATATAAATGTCTTATCTAAAAATTCAATTGTATTCGGCTGTAGAAACCATGTTTGCAGCAACTATCTATAGCAGTAATTAAGTAAATCTAATGCAAGTAATCTCAATTTCTTTAATGTGTTGCACTTCCTCTTATGCTAGAAGTGGCACAGAAAGCTATGATCTTAACTTGTTTGGCTTTTGATTGTATTTTAAACGTAACATTGAACACTAAGAAGTCTCATGTCGATATGAGCCGACATACGAGCTCGTCTGTGCGGCGAGTATATGAGCTATGTGCGTACAGCCTGCTGCAGCATCACACGGTGACAGCATCACACGGTGACAGCATCACACGGTGACAGCATCACACGGTGACAGCATCACATGGTGACAGCATCACACGGTGACAGCATCACACGGTGACAGCATCACACGGTGACAGCATCACACGGTGACAGCATCACACGGTGACAGCATCACACGGTGACAGCATCACACGGTGACAGCATCACACGGTGACAGCATCACACGGTGACAGCATCACACGGTGACAGCATCACACGGTGACAGCATCACACGGTGACAGCATCACACGGTGACAGCATCACACGGTGACAGCATCACACGGTGACAGCATCACACGGTGACAGCATCACACGGTGACAGCATCACACGGTGACAGCATCACACGGTGNGTATACAAGTATACTCATGGTCTATACAAGGTCCCTGAAGGGTTACTAGAATTTGAAACAAGAACCAACACCAGGGGCCACGGCTATAAGCTAAAAAAATTGCGCTGCAACTTCTCCACGCGACAAAATTTTTTCTCGCTTCGAATCACCGACATGTGGAACAGCCTCCCCAATGACATCGTTGGAGCTCCAAGTATGAACGCGTTCAAGAACAGACTAGATAAAGCTATGGAAAAATATATGTTCAGATTTGAAATGCCTAGTAGCACCATATCGAACTTGGTGAGAGTTTAGTATCTATTTAAAACCAAAGTAATTTTTGAGAAGATCCGGTAGCGAGACCTGTTTTTAGATCTCATGTGAACAAGTCACGAAAAGTACAAGAATCGGCGTCAGGCCACATCAGGCCTTACGGATCAATCACCCATGTAATGCTATTCGTACCTATTCGTACCATTCGTAATGCTATTCGTAAGGCCAGGTAATTGGGCTTGTTACTAATAATCTCAGAGTAAAAGAATTAAGTACAGTGAGAGCCCAGGATACGACCAATGAGTGTTGCTCTGCCGTGCTGCTGTCGTGACCTGCTCTGTCGTGCTGCTGTCGTGACCTGCTCTGCCGTGCTGCTGTCGTGACCTGCTCTGTCGTGCTGCTGTCGTGACCTGCTCTGCCGTGCTGCTGTCGTGACCTGCTCTGCCGTGCTGCTGTCGTGATCTGCTCTGCCGTGCTGCTNCTGTCTCTTATACACATCTAGATGTGTATAAGAGACAGGTGCTGCCGTGACCTGCTCTGCCGTGCTGCTGTCGTGCACGGTGCTGCCGTGACCTGCTCTGCCGTGCTGCTGTCGTGCACGGTGTTGCCGTGACCTGCTCTGCCGTGCTGGCCTCCCGTTGTTACCGTGACAAGCTTGTTCTACATCTCGTATCGGGATATGAAGATTCGACTCCAGAAAATGACAAATAGCATGAATTCTTGCCAGATATCATTCATATTCATACACATTCACTGCTCCTGAACACATTCAGAAAAAGTGAACACATTAAGGAACTGACACATTTATACATGCATGTAGACTAGATGTATCTCCTCTTGATGAAATAAAAAAAAGGCTTTTGTGGCTTCAGTTTGGAAGAATTAGATCAAATGATCAGTTATAAGACATCCAACACATAGCCTAATCTTAAACGCTGACGCTGCTATTATATACTATTTAAGGCTTTTAAGCAAAATGTCGCTAGCCTTCAATTTAGTGAAACTTCATTTCTGGGACTAATTAAATAGCGAGTTAATTTAAATTTCTTGTCATTCACGTGACAGTGACTTATTAAATAATGAGTTAATAGTGAATTATTTTCATCAGAATCATAATTCTCCTCATGAGAGAATTAATTTTTGCATTGCAAACCTTACATCTAAAATATTCCGAGGATGTTCAGCCAGCGCACCACATGCACCAGTAAATTAAAGTGTGCTGCGTGTAATGCTCTTCCAGAAACTCAAGTTAACG
>NW_025944331.1:0-7253 GCF_000764305.2 Hyalella azteca
GTGGCTCTGAAAGCTTCTGCGTGTGCTCCGTAGACTGAATTATTCTCCTCTGACGCTTTTTAATGACTTTGCTCGATGGAAGTAGCTACGTTGATGCACATTGGTAATTTTACTGGCTACTTTTTAAAATTCCAGGGTGATGGACTGTGGTAGCAGCATCGAAAGTTAATTAGAAGTTGACAGTCTTAATTATAGATACTGAGGACGTGCATTGTGGGTAGGTCGTCAATCAATCATTGGTGTTTGGCTTTAATTAAGACTCCGTCGGAATATTTCATTACAAGTTAACCTCAATTAAACTCCTGAAATTTGAATTTCCTTCGACTTAATTTTAGATTAATCTCCACCCAACTCCCGTGCACTAACATTATGTCTTCGTGGACGGGTAGTTTGTGACGATAACGACATCTTGTATAATCCAATATAGGGTTGAAAAATTTAATTTAAACCAGAAAATTTAGCTGCTATTTGGCAAAATTCGCAATTTATTAAAACTGAATAATTTTTCAATCTTGTTCAATATAAATAATAATAAAGAATAATTTTTTGACTTTATAATTGCTCGAGAATTTCAGGTTACATTATCGTCTATTGCCGTATATTTTACCCAATTACTTATTTGATACTGAGCACTAAAGTAACAACGAATTATGTTATCGTAAATATGCAATATAATCTTATGTTTTACTCATTAGTAATGTCTAATGATGAAGATTACAACTAAAATAAACCCATGATTGGAAAATTTCACATTACAACATCTGTAATCACGAGCACCGTTTCCTCTATACTGGCAATCCTTTCCTGCCGCACCTGAATAATTGTTTTAATTGCAACTGAATTTGAGTCTAACTCCGTAGCAAGCTTTGCTCCTTATTCCAACCTTAGAAAATCCAAATGATGCAGTAGTCGAGAAGGCAAGAGACAAACAGTGGTAGAGTTAGTAAAATGTGATGGATATGGCAATCATTCCCCGAGCGCGTCTTTTTCACTAGTTTTTGTTCATTCAAGCTTTGATTTGATGCTTGATAACGTTAACAAAGTCTCTGTCCATTAGGAAGGTCGCAGTTTATTCAAGGCTGTAAGTATCAACTGTGATTGATAAGTTTTCTCAACAGTCCATATTTAATATTGTTCCTGCGATCTTCACCCTCCTTAACAAAATTTTGATGCGTGCCCGACTCTGAACTATGGGCCGTCTAGTATTCGGGGAGCACGTAATTAAGTCATCTTCTCTATATGTTACCTTCGGCTCAGGGTTCAAATGGCAGCCTCTGGGCAGCTTGAAAGCTCGGTATGACTCGGCACGGCCAACCCTTGAAATACTCTCAGGCTACTATGAAGTCGGAAAAAGTGATTCAGACCAGAAACTGATTTCGATCAGTTGGTCAAGCAGACCCAGAATAATTTTTCGCCTAGTGTAGCGAATATTCTGCCGAAGCCTATGCGATACCCGAATTCTTATAATGCTTGAACTCAAAATGATTAACATCTCCGGACTCAATCAAATTCACACTGAAAACGTAGTAGGTACCTGTATATAACGGTGAAATGTGTATTGATTGAAAACTGTAAATCAATACATGTTGCAACATTAATGTCTTTATTCTCAAACTCAAACAGAGCTTTTATTCCAACGCTAGAGCATAAATGTTCGTGGTTTCAATTAGATTTTGCAGATCACTAATTCAAATGAAGATTCGACGCCCTTGGAACCTAAGGAACAAAAACAACCGACAGCTACATGTCATATATTTAACTCTGACAAAAGTATAATACGGATTAGTATACCAGAACAGTGAGGGTAAACACAGTAATCTGAATTTAATAAACCCTATTAACAATACATTAAACTTGAGGGTTATTCAAGTCAATCCCACTTAACGCCTTATACTTAATCCATTGTCAAAGCCTCATTTCCCGCATACCATCTCAATTGGGCTAAGCCAACTCACTGGTACAAAAAATCGGTTAAATTATTCGGCTGAAACCAGTTGGTAAAAAAAGCTTCACCCGGCGTACTAATTCGTAGTATAAATTGAAATTATATTTTGGTATGCTGTCCATATTTTCGGGAAGTGTCTTCATTCATCAATACAAAGTCATTAGTTATTTTATGCATCTCATTACGCAGTACTTAAAACTCTGCAAAACCGATTCCAAATTAATGAACAGTGGCGTCATTAGGCCTATTTCAATGAGGCTTTAGCCCCCGAAAATACTTCTGAGCCCTCTGAGTAATTTCCAGTTCATTTTTTAATTTTTTCAAAAAAAAAGAGTGGCCACAGATTTAATATATAACGTGGGTAGAGTACAAGTTCAAAAAATAGTCATGCAAACAGTCATATTAACTTGAATATGATATTAAATCGTATGAGGCTTATACAGCTACTCTGACCTTAATAACTAGTGACGCCTCTGGCCATGAATATTTTTCATATTGATAAAATGAATAAAAATGTTGAATAATAAATAAATGGATAAAATCGAATAAAATTACCAATTAAGAGATATTCATAATATTTTACCATAGTAAAATGTAAGAAATAATCAACGGGTAGGAATGAGATTTCACTTATTATATCTTTCCCGGGTGTAAAAGCTATCAGCAGGATTTTTATTCCTCTCAGTATCGATATCAATTAATTGTCGATCTTAATATCCGACCAGCTGCGACCAGTGATTTCCCGCCTATATGTAGTTGGTTATACAACTAGCACAGATCTTCACGTTACTGCCCTTGAGGCGTAATTCACACAAGTGGAAAATGGAACTTTTGAAAATAAATAGTGAAAAAGTTGTGTATGATAGACAAATAGGAACACAAGGTAGAAACGCCACAGGTTGAAACTATTTTGTTTTTGCATCGGTAAGAACATATAAGTACATAGCAATAGCCAACAGTACACAACTTAATAATACCTTGTACCTGGATTCAAGCTCTCGACTCCATATACCTCACAGGACAGGAGTCAAGACTGAGAGTAATGATCTCGAGCCATTATTTGCAGAGCTACACAAATAACTAATTGAGTGAGCGTGTGAAACGCGGAATGCGCACAAACTGCGGATAATCTAGTCATTTAGAATAAATTATATGACGTTTTTATTCATTAAAAATTTTTGATCGAATTCTGAAACTGTTCAGCTAACCAGATTCCACAGCCAAAAAATATATTCGTTAAACATGTGCATCGAAATAATTCAGAGCTTTCACCGGCCATATATTATAGATATCAGTAGCAGAGTTGATTAAAACAAATGGCAGCTTTCAATGTACCCGGAACTGAACTTTGATGTTTAGCGGCAAGGTAATAAATGCTTCATGTCGAAGCCATGCAGCCATGAGCTTAATTCAAACTTTTGTCAGTAACGCGGGGTCCTTTAATTACTCATTCCATGTGTTCACATTTTTGCTGCGACTTAAACCCCCGCAGTAATAGATCAATTAAACTGTCTAAAATTCCAGCGACCTCAAAGAGCTTCACGAAGCAACCGAAATTTGAAGAGACCCTCATTTTCACGATGCAAGGTATTTACCCGTTGCAGTGTATCCCCGTATAGGGTACGAAGAACGCAATCCATCTTCTGGGGATTTCCTTAACTTTTGCTAAAGCCGAGCTCTGGCCACCACCATGCACAACAAGACCATCTCAGGACCCGGCGAGCTTTATTGCTGCTCGAGGAGTTCTAGGCTGAGAATTACTGGAACTGTGCACTCAAGGCCCGCCTGTTGAGATTTTATTTCCTTGTACTAAGTTGGGAATAATAGGCGGCTCATAGGTGGCCAATGACCGGCCTAAAGTAAGCTATAGCCTAGTTAAGATCAAGCTTGCGTAATGAAGACATGCATAATGCTAGCTGAAGCACAAGTTTAAACATGTGTGTAGTGTGAGAATGGTGAGCGAATATTTTCCCCTATTAATCATAATTTCCATGTTCCAGTAGTTATTGAATATTTTGTATTGGATCATTACTATATAATATTTATCTTCTGCAAATATTTTTAAAATTTTGTGTCTTTTAGTGCCTGTTTGATTCAAATCGCGCAAGTACGTAGCGGTTGTTCCAGCACGTGCGTGTCTGCGATAATTTTCGTGTCATGATGTTACCATGACCTGAAAATATATTATTTGTGGGAAAATATAAAATAAGGTTAGTATATAATATAAAGTGGGAAAGGATTTGACCAGAAATTGAAAATTGATTCGTAATTTGGTACATATCAGTATTTTCAATTTAAAAGACGCCACGTAGTGCATGTATTCTCATTTTTAACGTCGAATGTTATGTTCTATGTTATATATGAAATTAGTGTTTTCAAGAGACTTTCTTCAATTATTATATATTAACGCCATTATTGCATTGAAACGATTTGTGTTAGCGGAATCTTGAAATTGCAGAATTTAAGGATCCTGAGCAACACATGACTTACCTGCTAAAAATAGAAGTAATACGTATATTTATCAACTTTTTAAAATAAATATTGGTATCAATTTTTTCGATGGCGTTAAAAGGTATGTGAGATCAATTTTCTTCTAGCAGAACATATTTAAGGGATGTGTAAAGAAACAATTTTTTTATAAACCTATCATGCAGGTACAAGGAATTTGATTTTGACGATCGATTGAATTATTCGGAGTAGTTTTCAAATGTTTACAACATAGCTCCTGTGTGTAATTCTAGACGCAAAATGCACGTTTCTACGGGAAAGTATTTCATGTCGCTAACGATATACGTAGTTCAGCTATGAAGCTTGCATGTCGGCCAATAGCGTACAAATTTCTACGAAGGGTGTCTTCAAATATTAGATTATCAAGATACTGCTAGGGAAATTTATTTTTGTACCACTTGAGCTTCAGTGGCTGATGTATCAAACTCATACAAGCCTACTGCTACAGCTTCGAGAGAATCTACAGTAAAATTTACCGCGCCTGGTGTTTCAAAACTGTGAGGCTATACAATAAAAATCATGAAGCTCTGTACACGAGCTTTTCAGATACTTTACTGCACCTGAAACTTAAAATACATCTCCCAAACAATATTCCAGAAAAATGAAAAAGATACAGCCCATAAATATTTCAGGAGTGAAATGAATATTTCAGTCAGCAGGTGTCACCGCGTGGCGTCGCGTGCCACACGGCACGCCCTGCGCACGTTGTGCTCGGCTTATCAACTAATTTGTTTTCAGCATAAAACTCGTACATAAATTTTTCATAAATGGGGAAAATAAAGGCTTCCCCCGACACGTTCATCCCTAAATGGGGTGACTAGATGAAGACTATTAGCTAACTTGTTGAATTGTTTCAATTGATCGTCCTTCCTCATAGAATCTCAAGAATAAATCTTTGTAATAATGAAAGTGGCATGATTATGCCGGGATTTTAAGCAAAAATCTAGCGAGCACAGGTTTACCTTTCATCTCACTTGGTTGCATTGTCAAGAAAACACGGAAAATGTTTGATTATTAATAAATCGATCAAAAATCAACATCCTTCGCGAGTATTTAAGCGGCAGAAAGTTTTCAACAATTTCAGTTTCAAATCTATTGCTTTTTGATCTTTTTTTAGGATATCTCCTTTTTTCCTTGCATTGCAATCTGAGTGAGGTTGGGGCCACAATAATGTTTAGATTATATAATATCAAATAGGTTTCATTTAATATGTTTATCGAGATTCTCTAGCGCACCAAAGTACGCAACTTATAAAAAATTCGACTTTATCAAGTGGTTAAACGACACATTTAATTAATAAATTGAATGTGTACGTCCAAAAACGTCCAAATCAGTGCAACTTTTCTTCAGTTCATTTGCTGGTTGAAATTGGAAAATGGGATCAAGAATTGACGCGTTCAGAAAATTTGTATGATGCAAAATACATCTAGAAATATAATACATTTACAAACCAGGTAAAAATTTGCGTTAAATATAAATATTATTGACCGAGACGGCAGTCAACACGAGTGCTTCGACGGTCGCTGCCTGGCGGCCGCCTTCTGAGCAGACCTCCGCCAGAACAACGAACAGCGCCATATGCTCCAGCGACCGAGGAAGCCACTAAAATTATTCACTATATAATGAACTAGCTGTCATTCTCATTAGGGAGACCTGATGCAAGTGCTATGAACCGAGCAAGGAACTGCCGCTGAAAACTTTTCTACATAATTATTGGCGTGCATAAGACTTGTCATGCACGTGTGCTTGGAGCACAGTGCGAACGGTATTTAATACACGAACGGTCTTTGAATCCACCATTTGATCGCATCAACGAGATCTCTCCCTGCAAGAGCCCCATTAACGTCTCTAGAAAATCACCGATGCTCACCCGTTGAAACTTGAACACTTCATTATGTTAGCCTTGCCATATGGGGCCGGCAGGACGTTGCAAGGTGTGGCACGAAGATGATAAAATTTCGTTGTCGGATAATTGCATGCTATCTTGTCTGGATGTTCGTACGAATATAAATTCCGAAAAATTTGCAATCAATTAGTACAGTGATATTAACATTTTAAACCCTCCAGTAAGCAAAACTAGTAACTTACTGAATGCCTCAAGCTTGAGAATTTACTTTATTTCAGTACACTTTGAGCTCCTTAATTACCAGACCGGTTTTTAGAGCAAGGAAAGACTTAGAAATTTTTAAATTAGGCAGTGCAAAATATTTTGCCGTTGAATTACATTACCCAAATAAATCAGATTTTGTTTCATATTCTACAAGAGATACTTCATTAAACGATCTTCAATAGCCTACTACTCAGACCGAAACAGTATAATTTGAAAATTATTGTCCAGAGCTCCTAGTACTATGCAGCGCTACCAAAAAAATGTAGTCTCCAAAACGGAAATTTCAATCAATGGTAATTTTCCCCGTTATTCACCACAGTCATTCAAAAACTTTCCATAAATATAATGTAATAAAAAATTCATGCATTTGTGTAGCATGTCAAGTTTCCTGTATTCTTAATACTTATCCACTAAGAATTAAGAAGCACGTTTTAGAAGTCCTGCTCCGTAAGCCTTCGTTCTTGTTTCATGTTACTATGTCGGTTCCATGCAATAAAGCATGTTCCGAGCTGTCGTGTTGATCCCACCCTTCACGCACGTAACTTCATACATTACAATTTGTACATCCTAGTATCATAGTATGGGACATGAATACTTGTAATATTCGAATAATATCGTGCATAACGCAGTTATAATCTCGTGATTATTCACTCAAAATTTGTTCGATTCAAGAGCACCAGTTGGTAAAAA
>NW_025944332.1:0-4812 GCF_000764305.2 Hyalella azteca
CCGCGCCTCTCTACGCCAATCTTAGTACTCTGAACTTTAACCACTGGGCCACCCTCTCTTGCTGGTCATGTTCTAAAAACTGTCACCAGAGGGTCTAGACAATGCTGCCCTCTTACTACAATTAACACACCATTTATGATATAAACACACACACTCACCCTGCATCACACACACACTCCAGGTGCATGCCTGTATATATCATAGGCATTATTCCACATGGCTATATAATCACAATTTTTCACTTTATGGGTGGCTGTTTTTGTAAATAATAGATTGCTACCACCTTGGATGAATTTTAGTTATTATTAGTGATAACCCCTACATGAAAACTTACATACTGTCACAAAAATAACTATTGGTCATATTTTTAAAATGTATTATTGGGCTTATATTGCCATTGGCGGCCATTTTCTTAAATCTTAAATTTGACACCCTTCCACTACTTGCATTTTAGAGGATTTTTAGTATATTGTTTCTACTGCCCTTCTGGTGCATTGGTGAAAAAATCATTTCTTTTGCAATTTGTTCCGGGTCAAACCTTATTTTTCCTGGACTAATACACCAGTGAAGAATAAACTGACTCGTTGATCAACCGATAGACTGAACTGAAGGGTCTAGTTTTGTAGTGAACATTAGTTTTGTGGATCCATTGCCGTGGGCTTCATTTGGCTACTTAGTTAATTCTCTTTAATTCTCATAAAAACTCTTGTCATACCAGAACACATGAACATTTTGCTGTATGCAGCTACGCTGTACGCAGCTACATTACTAGTCGTTTTCATGCTAATTATTCCTGATCATTACATTATATTCTGTTTATATTATATTATAATTGTGAATTATAGCCTCGCATTTCGCAGCAGCATGCTCGTGAGAAGGGATATTCTGTAGAACGTATGTCGTTCTGTGGAAATCTTAAGTAAACGGAGATAAAAAATGAAAGAATACGTATAAAGCAAGTGGAAGAACGAACAGCAGACTAGATTAAAATTAATTTCAAGACTTAAAAGAAGTGTCCATTAATTGAAACCGAGCTGAGCAGTTCAGTCAATGACGCTGTTCTCGAGTCTATATGAGATGAAGTTCTGATCCCTTGTTAATTTCAGGTAAAGAAAATCATGACAATGAGGTGCGGTGAAAGTTGTGGAAAGACTCTTATGGTTTCAGCTTATTTTTAGTTGAAGTACGATGAGGGCTGACCAATACCTGCAAGGCGGGTCGTTGCAATACAAAAAAAAATTAATTTATCAAGAAATATACCATATCAAGAACGGACAGGTTTCGTTATGCGTATCCATTTGACAAAGGCGGCAGAAATTTTGAAAGGAATCAAAAGTTTCGTTCCAACGACGTTGCTAGAGTTAATCTGTTAAAGTAAGTTTCGAACATTTAACATGATTTACATTCTTACACCCGTAACTCCTTTACCCACAACCACATATATCCAGACTAATGAATTTACTGTATTACACTATTAAAATTCAACCCTATATATAGATTGGAGTTTAATCTTGTTCGCAAGGACATATCCGACACTTTTACGACAAATTTTTTACGCTCCATTTACAAACTTTGTCAAATCGGGATCGATTTTGTTCAAATTTACAACAATGCTAATTACGCACAGAACGCCTCTGACAGGGGTGTAATTTATTTTGGTCCGCTTAGTTTTAAATCGGTGAGCAAATCGCAAGTTTCATAAACTTTTTCACGCATAACTTGTCACATCGAAACAGATCTTGATCTAATCAACAAATAATCTATTTATTCACAATACTCTGTAGCGAGCTTTGTCCGCACTTGTTTCCCACTTTGTTTTTAAGTAGCGAGCTGAACACTAAACTAAGCTAAAAACTAAGCGTTTTGCGGGACGCATAAAAACGAAGCGGTGTTAGAAATTTCCACATTCCTTAGGATCTACATTTGTTCTTTTTCTCCATGCCTATCGTTAGGCAAGGGTTTGTAAATAGTAAGAGTTGGCTGTAAGACTTGGTGGTGTAAACATCACATTGATCTTCCGTTAGGAGTGTATAAAGCCATTCCTTCTTAATTGCTATTTATTATTTTGAGTGATCACTCTTTGTTTTTCGTTTTATTTGTTTTCGTCGATTATGCATGTTCGTGCTTTCTTTGATTAGGATAGGGCCGACTCCAGTGTTGAATTTGGGCTTTGCCTTTTCTTGTGGTATGACCACCTTGACTTCTGAGCTTCGGCTTTTTACTTAAATATTTGTTCCTAACCTTTTGGGAAGGCTTGATGCTTTCCTAAGCTCAACTTGCTAGTTAATTATTATTGGAGTCTGCCCTCCCTTTCTACTATCATAATTTCCCTTTACATGGCCTCTCAACAAGCCTCTTAAAGTTGCAACTTAACCGCTTGGTGGCTAAAGATTTTAAGGTGCGTCTTACATTTATGCTCTTGGAGCTTTAATTTTGATTACCAAGTACCTAACAACTATTTATTCCTTTCATTTGATAGAATAACTGCGTATCCGGTGGGAAACAACCTTCGTTCTATCTTTTGGTGACTTTCAGCGACACAGTTTAACGATACAAAGAGCCTTCCGTTTGTCAGGGTGTGTAAAACGTGTAAAGCTTTGCTGCTGTGAATGTATTTCGTTAAAACTTATTGCGACATTTGAATACTACTACTGTAATGCAGAATTGTAAAATTTATTCGATATTTCTTGCTTCTACAGTTATGTTGGGCCGGGTTTATCCGTCGGCATAACGGCGATAACCTGTATCGGAACCGCTGCCAAGCGTTATTTCTCTGGACTTGGTTCAATCCTTGAAATTTTGTGAATACGTCTGCTTTCTCATGCTGTGGACCAGTCATCTCTGAAATAAAAGTTCCATTTGTTTACTGTTTTGTATTAAGCCTAACAGCGGACAATAAAAATTGCTTCCTTGTTTATTAGATCAAGATCGGCTTCTTGTTCACGCAGTTGTGCGTGTAAAGAGAGCTTGATAAAATTCGTCCCCAAAGTGTCTAAGCGGTCAGTTACCACCAACAATATAATACTTTGTCTACGGATATATTAACCGTCATCAATGTTATTCGTATAAATAATCCTATTTACTAGTTACCAACAGAGAGCTAACTCGCTTCCATGTAGTCAGTAGGCTTGAGGCATGCACTTTGCAACCCATATCTCTGCTCCATCTCCAACAAGCCGCAGGTATCTATTATGGTTGAACTAATATAAGGTTGACCCACGGCGATGACGATTTTTCGCCGTTGTGCGCATCTCTAGAGTGACGTCACTGTGCACAAATGTAAATATTGTAGATCAACGCATTGTTTTTATGTCATCTATGAAAGCATTTAAAGAAATTGATCTCATCAAAATGGCCCAAGAAAATTTATTTACTGCATGCAACTGGTCGGTGTTACAAATCAGTTTGACGTCACGATCTGGCGTCAGTCCAGGGTGCGTACCGGTCATGGAAAACCTGAAAAGTCATGAAATTTTATTTTTTTTTTATTTTCCAGGCTTGGAAAGTAATGGGTTTTCATTTCAGGTTATGGAAAGTCATGGAATTTTCAAATAAATGGAGAAAAAATGAAGTGTTTTTCTGTGATGCGTGTGTTAACCCATTGAAACCCATGCGTGTGTTAACCCATTTGGAACCAGAGGAGAAAACTGAAATCATATTAACAATTGTAAGATCAAATAACTATACAAGTGGATGAGTGGATATACTCGAGCTCCAGCTACTCTCAGCAGGTGCATCACTAATCAAGTTTATGTGTGTTGCGGCCACATCTGAACTGCGTAGATATTAACATATGTTGAACTAAAATGTTTGGGACTGAATATAACAAAGTCGGTATTCTGTGTCTATTTTGTGAGGCCGTGATATTTTAGGTGACTTACAAATATTATTGAAAAAAACCCTCGTAATGTCGTTATCTACATGATTAATAGCCTGCTATCGATTTTACAATTTTGAGCTATGATTCATCTCACTATTTTAATGCATAATACGTCTAAAAAATTTTCTAATCATCCATAAACGGTGCAATCATTTTAATAAGCAGCGAAAAAATCAAAATTAGAACTAGATTTAAAATCCGCTTTCTTTAATTTATTCATGTTTGAATGAGCTTTAGCTGTACTTATAGAGAAAGTTTTACCATCTGCCAAATATTTGTGCATTTCGCTATATAAACCACTTGTATTCTTCTTTCATATTAGATACGATATTAAGATTATTCTTATTGTTGGCTGTATATTTTGTTCGTACTTATATTCACAGACCGTTAAACTAGTGCAAGAAATTACAGTATGCATCGCATTTTTTTACCGCAGCGAGGTAACTTCCATTGGCTCATGGTGCAATCAATACACGAAGCTAGGCATTTAGTACGGGATATATTGCCGTTGGAAAAGCGAGAAATCATTTAACTACTTTGCAGCTTAATTCTTTTTCCAGTGAAGGATAATTATGACCACATAAGTGAAGAACTTGATTAAGAATATAATCATCGTTCCAGCTCACTTTTTTTGCAAATCTCTTGAAACCAAGGGACTTAACATTCTTTTTCCGGCATTGCAGATTAAAAATAAAAATGTCTATTTGATGTCAATGGCTATCTAAGAAATAAATAAGTCGAATAATGCATTGACGTATTGTACTGTATATGTAATCATTCCTGAATTCAATTCAAGAAAGCAACCTTGATTTGATTTCCCAGCATTGCTTAACACGGCGTGAGTTAAACAATGCTGGGAGCAATCGCAGAGCATTGATCACATACTAGGCAATGCTGGGAGCAATCGCAGAGCATTGATCACATACTAGGCA
>NW_025944333.1:0-27176 GCF_000764305.2 Hyalella azteca
TTTCCAGGATGTCAGGATGCGCCTATATAGTAAATCACGAGTTCTGAGCCAAAAGTGCCTACCTTGGGTTTTACCTGACTTAACCGAAAAGAAAACCTCACCTTCGGCGCGAAGGCGGGTTGTAACATTAAGCTTTCTTGTTCAATTTCGCGGGCTTAGCCCGCGAAATAAGTTCGATTTCGGCGCACTGAACCAGAAACATAGTGACCGATTTTAGAGTTACACACAAAAAAAAAACCGTCAAAACTTTTAAAATTTCACCAGACTGATCGCATTGCTGGTATTGGAGGGTGGCAACTTTATCAATAGCAAAAGCAGACTCAGAATATTGTTCGTACCCTTTTGCCGGCATGAACCATAGGCGTTCTCCCACGCGTCCCACAGGCGGTTGTAATAGCGAGGCTTCTCAAAGAACCCAAAGTATTGATGAGTCTCAGAAGTTGGGAAGATGCACGTGAACCTGCACGATGAAAAACTTTGAATAGAACAACATTTTTTATAAGGTTATTACACTAAGGCACTCAAGACAATGGCAATTTAACCGGTGCACTTCTGGTAAATAATGCTTATATGGAAATTGCAATTATTTTCCAATCCATGTAATAATGAATTTAACTCGGATAAAAAATACAGTCAAGTATATACATGACTTTGCAGTAGTAACGATTAAGCACCCTAGTTGCAGTGTTACACTAAAAGTTTTCAAGCCATATCACTAGATGATTAGTTCATTTTTTTCAGTATTGATCTCGACTTTAGCAAGATTATTCATGAAACTATAATCAAAGGAAAAACAATTGAAATTGAGACATTTTATGCAGAGGCAGAGGCACACGTGTAATGAAGAACATTTTCTTAAACGGTCGGTGAAACCTGCGAGGTAGATACAACATGCAAATTGCAAGGCTATTGAAATTCAAACCGTAATCCCTTTTGTTTGCATTAGATAAATCATGAATCCCACTAATACGTCAAGGTCTAGAAACTGAGTGGTTTTGACATGACCACCAAAAATAACTAATGTCAACTAATAACACCGGAAAAATGCTGCAGTGGAGGCTTTATAGCTAACAACATGGATGTCCAAGCACGAGATGATCTTGACTAAGAGAAAAATTATTCACACTTACGCTCCAGCCCTATTGAGCTCGTCTTCTCCAAGAACAAGATGTCGCACATCATCAGGCGTGAGGTTCTCAAGCACGGCGGTGAGGTACTGAGGTCTGGTCATGTTGTTAATTTCAGTGTGCTTGCGCTGCTCGGCGTCAGTGAGCAGGCGAGTGTACAGGCGATGGTCTAGCGTAAGGCGGCTCACCCGCTCCGAAAGTCCGTATTCCGACAGCACCTCGTGCTGAAATTAAATTCTCAATCAAGACCGATAGCAATATTACCTTAGCAGCATTTCCCACAATAGAAAATTTTTCTTCCTACGTGGTTCATCAACTGTTACAGTGCGTACAAGAAAACTGGCCAAGATTACTGGTGACAAACACCTTTCGAAAATTTCTTATTAGGCCCATCTAGGTAAACTTATAGTGCATGCATAGAAACTTGCCAAAGGAGCATTAGGCACAGTAACAGAATTGGAACTTAGGCAAATGAGGTAAATATGGACAAATAATCTGGATGTTAACCAGCAGCACATTTGGATCGTACAAAAAAAAAAAACATACAAGACTAAACAGCTGACTTAATTCAAACACAACTCAAACAGAATCTTGTGATTCACATAACTCATATACATTAGCTAGTACCTAAGTCATGGCAAGTATTTCATCAACTTATAACCACGAAAGAAAACGCAAAATATTATTTAGCAAACGAGGTATCTAAAATCAATTTGCTTCAAGGATTAATTCATCACAAAGCTCATCGCATGTGAACATTGGATTCAATTAATTAGCTTCACCCTCACCAGCACCTGAGGGGTGACTCAACTGCGTCTGAGGGGTGATCTTACCTGCATCTGAGGGGTGAGGGAGCGGTGGTCAGGGACATGGAAGGAGGCCATGGTGAGCAGTGAGGACATGAGAGGCCCCTTGACTTTGTAGTCTAGCGAGAAGGCCGAGTGCAGTGACGGAGAAATGTTCACCTCCAGGAGCCACGGTCGCAATTTCTCGTCAAGTAAAACATCAAATCCAAAGAGCTCGTAGCTTGAATACCTGAAATAGTATATCTTTCATGAGTACATGTGATCACTGTACACGATTTCTTTTCATCTGAGCTTCAGAATAATTCACTTTTCATATATAGCATCAAACTTACTACTGAAACGTCACTGCAGAATGAGTTAAGACAGGAGCACATAAAACGTCACTACCAAAGCAGAGTCATGTGTTCAAATGCTTACTTCGAGTTAGTTAGTTAGTTTAGTTACCCTATGATTACTAGCGTTTCAGCTGCTAAGCTATCTCGCGCCGAATGTCACATTGAGCATTATGGGCTAAGAACATATTGCATCACATGTATTCAGCGTTGACCAGATCATATACAGTCGAACACGTTTATTGCTCTCAGGTACTCTACGAGGCGGTCAACATTATAGCTACCGTGTTCTGGTTGGGCCAAAATACTTTTCAGGTGTGTGTCGGGGTCGTTTTGGCTTAGATGGGGGAAAAATTGCAGTCGGGCCACACCGAATGATGGGCACTCACAGAGGACGTGGATTATGGTCTGGGGCACTAAGCAATCCATGCAATAAGGTGCAGGCGTGCGTTCATGCTTACTTCGAGCGAAGGTTTTTCCTGGCTCGCGTAATGATGTCGTGTTCGCCGCTCATGACTGTCTTGATGACCATGTCGGCAATACGGCTCCAGATGGCGCCCGTGTCTATGCCCAGAGGCTGACAGGATTAAAAAAATAATTGTATGAAATAAGGTAAGTGTCGTATACAGGCAACAATGCACAATTACATCATTTAATCCAAGTCTTTTAAATTCATTGATATTTCTAATAAACATATGCAAGAATAAATGCAATCAGTATGGTTCTCTATAAGGCAAGATGAAGTGATTCTAGTAGAACTACAGCCAAGATTTAATCAAATCCAAGTTGCGCTGAACAAAGTTTGATAAAACACTGATAGATGCAAGAAATAAATTTTAAAAGGTCTCATGCTCATTTAGAAACAACAATGACTAACAGCAAGATTGATTGATGCAATATTCCACAATTTGCCAGAACACGTCAACTTCAAGTTCATGTGTTTAATGTCCTCTGTAAGATTAGAATAAAGACGAAAAGTCAACTTGAATATATCTGGCGAAATACGGATATGCAATGAACGTGTTACCAAACAATTATTAGCCGTTTTAGTTATTTGATGTGTTTACTGGCCTTATTCATCCCAAAAAATAGCGAGACTGAGATGTAGATCAACAAGGAAATAGATTGAAACACCAACAGTTAATTTCATTCTTTTCCATCATGCCTGACGCGCGAAAGATGTGCAGTCTAAACTTGAGCAAGTGTACAGTTTCCAAGCTCCCCTTGCCCTCATTGAGCCAACAAAATCGGTTAAAAGGCACCGCAACTTTCAGCCACATAGCTCTCCATTCAAAAACAATATACAATGTTGCTCAACCCATAATTTGGGAAGCAGTCGAATAGTGAACTGATTGGGACAAGATCCGTTGCAGCAAGTACACATTGAGTTAGGCCAAGTAAACTGCAGCATTGGATGTAATTAGAACCAAAGTGGACCAGGGCATTGTATATGAAATTGATTACATATTTATGATAGATTTGTACCTTGAGGTATGCCCAGAGCGACCAGAGCGTCCAGCGATGGCCCTGACACTCGCCCGCCTCAGCGTTGTGTGTGTAGGAGGAGCTGGACTTGTTGACGCTGTAGTTGGTGAGGTGCATAAAGCGGTCGCTCAAGCTCGTCGACTCGTTGCGGTACTCAACTGCAAAAACAGTAGATATTCAAACATATTCACAAGTGGTAATGCTGATAAAAATATAACTCGGTACTCACTGCATTGAGTGACAGAGAGCGCATTTTCTCGTCGACGAAAATGTGGTCACGGACGGACGAACAAACAGACGGACGGACAGACAGATGGACGGACATGACGAGCACAATAGCGCCTTTTTCCATAAATGAGAAAATGGGCTAAAAAAGCATGATATTGCTAAAATTAATGCAGGCACCTCTAAATGGATTTTTAGACTGAATCATGAGATAGGGTAACAGAAGTTATGTAGAAAATCTAATCCAGGAAACAACACTCAGCATTATTGTGGATTTTAATGCAGATATATACGTTCTGAGAATATTATATTCACCATCCCAAAACTAAACTCAAAGTTGCCATTCTGGAAGAAAACCTAGAATAATTCAATTGATGGCTTATAAAAATAGATTTTCTCAATCTAAAAGCTATTATTCAAAAACAGGCGGCATGGAGAAATTGAAATCGTCCCTTTGCAATCCAATGACAGGCTAGATTTCTTTCCGTGATATATTTTGACATGCGTTTTCTTAAACATGGCTGCCACAATCGCAGTAACCTAATTATTCATGCTCAGGTTTAATAAACAGGCTGATCCATGAAGTTGAACATAAGATCTGATTTTTCATCTAGTATCTATCAAGATGTTCGTGATTTTTTTCGATTTTCCACTAATAAACTCACTATTAAGTAATTATCCAAAGAGACTTCCACATTTTTGCAAATAATGATACCTATTCACAGAGATTTCTTAGTTACTTTGTATACAGATATTCTCAGAAACCTCCTAGTTATTTTCTTTTCTATGTTCATAGACTTTCTATATTACTATTTACAGACTTACTAGCAACATTCTATACTGATATTCATAGCGACTTTCTGGCGGCCATCTATAATGATTTTCATTAATATACTTTCTATATTGAAATTCCTAGAGACGAGAAGAAGAAGACTCACCAGAAGCAAAGCGCACCAAGCCGTCATTGTAGAGGTATATTCTGAGTGGATGGAAGGACGTGACCGCCACGTATATTCTCAAGTCAAACTTGGTGTTGTTGATGAGATATGGACGACTTACGTAGCGCTGCACCACCAGCTGCGACTCCTGGTCCAGCTGCGACCATTTATCTACCACCTGACATCACAAATGTACAACATTATAATGACGTTAATTATAATATTAGTATAATTATTATACGGTCAATTATGATTACAATTATTATACGGTCAGAATTATAACGTTAATTATAATAACGTACTAAATGATGAGAGTTACATTCGTGCTAATAGTAATTTTCCTCACAGAAGATGAAACTTTTAAGTGAAGGATTAGAACATATTTGCATCGTCTGTAAAAGGAGCAGATAAAAACTAAAAAGTTCTTAAAATGTTAGAGCTTAATTTTTTTAACAGAGGCATTTAGGTTGGAAACTAGCCAAAAATTGAGGAAAGTGTAGCAACAAAATGAACATTAAAATCAGATGAGCATTGAACCAACATTTTCGAGATGGTACAACAAAAAAAAATGCTTTGTACGAGTAATCAGGCATCCCTTCTAGTGTAATAGGACTCCAACGCTGCCCATGACACCCCAGTCAACCATTTGGAGCTTGTAATGTTTCACTGGTGATTACACGAGTACGTAGGTATATATATACGGTATATATATATAGGTACGGTATACCTACACATATATTGTCTTTAATAGTTTCATAATCACTGTTGTATAACATGCAATGTTTGAGGGGAATTTTCTTACAATTCGAGCTTGTATGGTTATATTTTCATGATGTTTCCTTCAAGCAAGTATCTTTCTCTGATGTCATGGGATTTGGAAAGTAACAATAGGCTATTGGAAGGGAGTTACATCTGCGAGTAGTCCCAATGTGCTATAAAACTCATAAGCCCGTCCTCACACCATCAAGAAAATTTAATGCCACTTGTGCTAAAAATGATAATTGATGCTGCAATGAGATTGTTTAAAAAAATATATTTTTTAAACGATTGTCATGCCTTTTAAGACAGATATCAAATTACAAGTTTTGTAATTGAAAGCTGGATCATAATAATATAATATAATAATAATAATATAATATAATAATAATAATAATGCATCCAGGCTCAGCCTGGATGCATTATTTTTTAAAACAAAATAAAATGAAAGAGCTAAAGAAGTGGTACTCCCATTCAATTTGTAACCTCATTTCAGATGAGATTACTAATAGAAACTTGCAAAACGAGCATTAACATTCATTGCAGATAAATTAATTCCCTCAATAAACAACTGAGCACCGGTGCACCGGTAGAGATAACGATTACTTGTATGCCGGTGCCTCTCGCCGACGCTGGAGGCTTCACAATCCACTTCTTCTTGACGCCTTCTTTATCAAAGGCAGTTTTTAGAGCTGAAAGCTCAGCAGGGAGAACAAACGTCTTTGGAATGAAGCCAAATCTGTAATATTCAAAATTTGTCAAACAAATACTTTGCTCTTATATTGCTTTTGACACACCTGTAAATCATGCGCAACAAATTATAACGCTTTTTAAGCAAATAATTAAAAACAATACAGAGATGGTAGCAGAAATGAGAAGGTAAACAAACTTGACTGCAGTATTATGCACATGAAGCGAAAGTCAACTTGGATGTCAGATTTTATACCAGACCAACAAAAATAATTATAAATTTCAACACTGGTGCCAAGCACTCACTCTTCTTTGCCAAATCTGTTCTGCAGTCTCAGGAAGTTGCTCCAGAGTTTATCTTTCCTGCCGATCTGGAAAGTGCCAGGGAAATGGTTGACTTTCTGGTAAGATTTGACGGACTTGTAGCACGTGCTCTTCATATGCTTGCCCCAGGTGCCGGACCACAGCAATGTGCCTGTCATCAAGAAGGGTATTCCGTTACATTCAAAATTGTAAAAAAAAAGAAAAAAGTACAAGCTTCAAATGAAGATAAAACATGAGATACGGTATGTCATACTTCAGAGAGTAACACATATGGTATGAAACTTTGAATAAGTTGTATAATGTTTCACTGAGATTTTGACTGGCTATTTCATTTAAAACAATATTCAGAATTATTGGTGAAGTTAAAAAACTTTTATATTTTACTCATTATTTAATATTGTCTGTTCATCTGCTCACGTTTGGTCATCTTGTATCCAGAATTGGCAACAGTTTTGCGTATAATCAGGGGAGTGATGGGAGTGTGTCGCCACTTGAGCAGCTTGCCCACACACTCAGGTAGAGGCCGACACATTTCATTGTGTTGGCAGAAGCGGATGGCGGGAGGGACGTAAGAAAATAGTGAGGGTGAGAAGGCTGGCAGAGGCTGAGGGGATGGTGCAGCACTGTACAACAGTGATCCTGCAAAAAATCACAACAACATGCACAACACAATAATGGGTTAGCAATGTTATTTCTACTTAAGTTTTATATGCAGAAGCAACGGCCCAACTTGCACTCTCAAGCCATGCATCCCATTGCAGTTGAAACTTAAGAGTGGAGGAGTTGATATAGGTACCGTACCACCAACAGACATCATTGCTCAAGTAATTAAGTCTCAACAGAACTTTAACAATTGGTAATGTACACTAGAAGCATTCATAGATGCACCTCTGTTAATTGGATGTGGAAGTGAACTGGCTGTCCTGCAACACTTAACATGACTGAATCCCAAGCCATTATTTTAAAAGGAAAAAGTCTAATCATACTAATTTTTCTTACATTTAAAAAACATAGAAACTGTGCCTACTTGACTGCATTCAAGTAAAAATTCAAGAAAATCCAATTAACATGGCATGAATGTGAAATAATTTGAATAACATAGAACCTTGAAGCTGAAGCATGACATTAGAAGGGAAATAATGTACAACAGAACTTGATGGAAGGAAGGGTTGTTTCCCCAACTATTTTGCAACTAAAGAAAACTATCAATCCCCATGCCAACATTGATGTATGCTTTCAGGAGTCAACTGTTATTGAATTATATACAAATTCATTTTAGAAAATCAACATTTTAACACCAGAAATTTTTTTTTTGTGTAATCATAGTTAAATTGCAAATTAAACTAGAGGCAAAATTATTATAAGAGTTTTATTTACCATCTAGGTTGGTGGCCTGGCCCTGCTCATTTCGACAAATGGCAGCCAATGCTTCACTGGCCACTGAGCGCAGGGAGCAGGTAGACCCGACAGTGCTCACAACGCTGCCGTCATCTGCACGAGAGCATCACAAGCAATAAAACAATGCAAACATCAGGTCAGAGTAGTTAATAATTAGCATAATAAACAAAACACTTCTTTCCTTCACTTGGGTATAAAAAGTAAAGTACAGTATACATAAGAAATGCCCACACTTCATTAAAAGTGTAAAACACAATACCTACTACCAGTACCTCCTTGTAAAGGAAGCATGTTATCAATACTTTATAAACACAAACCAATGTTCTCTCCTACATATGAATTCTTGAGTGTGTAACAATTTTGCCCATGGATACATGTACAGGAGTGGCAGTATGACAAAAATAAAATTTTATACACAAGATCTTTGCAAGAGTATTGACATCTCAGCAGTTTATGCTACTAATGGCTGGGTTTAAATAAATACAATGTTAACCACTAAATCAAAGCAATTGCAGTAATTAATTTGATGGTTAGATAGTCAGCATGTAAGTTCTGGTGTGTAGTAAGTAATTCAATAAAATACTTCTTCATTATGGGACATCGATAATATTACAGAAAATTTATAACCCTCCCAGTTATTTCTTGAAGTTTCAGTACAAAAGTCAACCAACAAAAATTTCATTGTGTTCAGTAAGATCAGACCTCCTTTGATTTCATAACAAAGTTTACTTCAAGCTTACCCTCTCCACAGCTTTCTTCCTCGTCAATGTTTCCAAGACCCTCACCCCCAGCATCTTCATCTTCTGAGGAGTCAAGGTAATTATCATCATCTTCATCACCAGAGTAAGAGGGCACATGGAGAGGAGTTGGATGATGAGGATAATGAGGTGGAGTTGCACTCACATCCTCGAGACCGTCCAACGTCTGCTTTAGGCAGCCATCTGGCAGTCGAGCAATGTAGTGCAGGGTGGTTGAGGCAGGGCTGTGTTGGGATAACTGACTGTCCAATGTTGATATGGCAGATGATAAAGAAACTGTTGGAGCTGTTGGATCATTTTGAATCTTCAAAATATCTGTGAGTTTGCTTGAATCATTTTCATTGTTATTTACATTATCAACAAAGATTGAGTTGCTGTTAATACAAGATTTTCCATTTTCATTCATCATTGCATGTTCCTTGGGCACTTGTTTTTCTGTGACATTGTCATCACTTGCTCTTGAATTTTTATTTTCATAATTCATTTTTGAGCAAGAGTTGCTTTCATTTTCTAGCCTAATATTCCTCTCACACAATGGATTATGAAGTAAATTAGTAGCATTGATGCCACTCATGCTTATTCTTTTAGATGCACAAAGAATCAAGTCTGATATAGGTTCTGAGGGAGTTTCTGCACAATCTAACTCATGCATGAGTTTTTGTCTCTTTGAGATGGCAAAAGGTTTATTTTCAGAGGTTGAATGGAGTTCACAAGGGTGGTCTGTGTTATTTCTCTTGGTTGTCAATTTTACTGTTGGTGAATTTTCACTACAGTTTGATACACACTCACCATTAGGTACATCATCAAAAACACCAGCACTAGATAATTGAACAGAAGAAGAAACTATGGAGCTTTCTATTTTATCCCCCGACATTCTAGAGCCAAAAAAGTAACTTGACTAATATTAACTCAGCTGAAAAATAAAATGTTATCAGAAGCTTTAAAGTAAGCAAAGAAGTAATCAAAAGCCACTGAGCATAAATTGATATAGGTATATATTAATTCCTTAATTTATGTATTCAAATGGAGACAGAGACATTGGTCTTAAATCAAACTTTTTAATTAGCCATGAAGGTAATGCTTAGCAATCGGCACTCAGAGCTAGCAGCCACTGACTAGGCTGAATTACCATAAGCAAGACCAGTAATGCAATGCTGAAAGCCATATCCACCATAAGCCACAGCCACTGCTTTAAGGGGACCGTCTACCCTACGTAAAAACTTCTACAGTTATTATCCGATCATCGTGAAACTTCACATACACACGTAAAATGTAAAAAAATAACATTTTGCTCATATGAATTTTTTGAAAAAATTGATAGAAAACGTGAAATTCATAAAAAACGGGTACTTTAGAAAATCTATCTCCTCCTACAAATATCATCCTACAACATTGAGACACGTATCATTTGATTCGTAAAGACCATACCTGTCAACTTAAGATCACTTTTCTCATTTTTCCCCCTCCCCCCCCTCTTCTCCCCCATATATACAACGAACCATACACAAATTTCAAAAAATGATCTTAGAGTCGACAGGTATGGTCTTTACAAATCGAATGGTATATGTCTCATTGCTGTAGCTTGAAAACTATAGGAGATAGGTTTGCCATGAGAGCAATAGGTTTACACCACGCCCAAAAAACTGCCAACGGCACGTAAAGGGACGTAAAAGAGTCGTAACGTAGCCTAGATACCGTAATTAAGCCTCAAACCAAGTCAGCAAGGCATAGAACAACTGGCTGCATACCTCCTCACCTCGCTGTCATGATGGGCACTGACTGCTTTGGCAGCAGCAGGCTAAATTTATAGTCCTGCTCTCGAATTATGCCCATTGGAATTAGTGAAAGCCGCCCAATACTGCACCCCATTCCATGGCGTGTCATGTACATCAAAATGCAGGTAGAACGATGGTTCTGATACCGTTTGACATGCCAGAAAGTAAGCTTCAAGATGAGTATAGGCACTGGATAATGCCATAATTGGCCTCTTTACGTCAGACGTTTTTTTCAGGGTTGGCAATGATTAAATCAAAATGATTAAATCATGTGATTAAATCACTTGATTTTTTTATAAAAAAATCATGATTTTTTTGATTTTTTCGATTTTTTTGAATTTTTTGATTTTTTCATATATATAAATATATTGAGTGGCAGTCTTTAATTTATATTGAGGTATTGTTATTCATGATTTAGTATAAATGTACTATAAATGACAAATTGGTATATAAACTTGTTGCCTTTAGTGTGTATTAGGTTCCAATAAATTGAATGTTTTTGGTACAGAGGCATCAAGTGTGCAATACATTGTACGTAGCTAGCAGCTTAGCTAATTCTTATAACGCTATAAGTAGTCTTTAACTATTTGACTATTTGTTATATATTGATTACAATATACAATTTAAATGTGTTAGCTAGCTTATACAGGGTGGGGCAGAACTGATTGAACAGTTTTGGGGCAAAATAAAAGAGTAATGGAGGTACATAAAGAAGGAAGTTTATTTTTCTCAAGATTAGCATAACATACCATATAAAATACTTATGTTTTGCAAGCAATATCAGGAAAATGGGGTTTGTTAGCTGTATCACACTGTTGGAGTCGTTTTCGGAAGTTTCCTACAGCACGTTCACACATATGGCAAGGTAGGTATGGCCATAACCTCTGCTCCAATAATCAATCCCCCTAGCTGTGGTAGGGTGTGAGGGCAACTTCTGAACTTCTCTTTTAGATGTCCCCAAAGAAAGAAATCGCAAATGCTCAAATCAAGTGACCTCACAGGCCAGTGTAAATCACCCCTCAGAGACACCAGACCTCTGGGAAACATGAGTTTCAAAACATTGGGTGACATTTGGGCTGTGTGAGCTGTAGCGCCATCCTGCTGGAACCACACGTCTTGCAATGCTTCATTTTCAACAATGTTTTCCATCATGGGCTGCAAGAAATTTTGCAACATTGCAGCATAGCGATCGGAATTCACTATCACGGTTACTCCCTTCTCTGAAAACGACTCCAACAGTGTGTTGCAGCTAATAGCCCCCATCTTCCAGATATTGTTTTCAAAACATAAGTACCGTATTCTAAATGGTATGTTATGTTAACTTCTAGGAAAATAAACTTTCTTCTTTATGTACCTCCATTACTCTTTTATTTTACCTCAAAACTGCTCAATCAGTTCTCCCCCACCCTGTATATTGAGAGGTTGAGATTGTATTGACCTTTTAGGCAATTAGAAAGATTTACCACCCTAATACCAGTATTCTAATTAAAATATTTAATTTCAATCTTTAAATATGTGAATTTAAAACTAGAAATAAAACAATTACAATTATAAGACTATATATAAAATAATTTAGATCTGCATTCCTGAAGTGTTTTTGTATATTGAAGCCAGTTAAATGGTCAATATTTAGCTCATTACCTTGCTCCATACAAACTTTACAAAGCTAATAGACATAGTACCAATAATTGTTTACCCAAAAATCCCTAAGTGGTAAACACCACCTTGGCCTGTTGGCCATTATTGAAGGCAATAAGTGCCCTTTTTAGCCATCCATTATGATCCATATACTGTTATTGTTAGTAGGCTAATTGCAACATAAAAAATAATACATCAAAAAGACAAAAAAATTGAAAAAATCAAAAAAATCAAATAAATCAAAAAAATCATGAAAAAATCAAATAAATCATTGATTTTTGATTTTTTTGATTTTTTTAAAAAAATCAAAAAAATCGCCAACCCTGGTTTTTTTTAGTGTGTCCAACCTTCGAATTAATCCCATAGACTTCACTGAAGGGCCCTCAAAACCACCTCCCTTTAGGGATCTGTCATGAAATCATTTTTCGACATAGAGAGATGATTCTGGTACCATTCGATGCGTCAGAAAGTAAGCTTTAAGATGAGCACAAAAACCGGAAAACGCCAAAATTGAAAATTTAGGGGTGGACAGTCCCCTTAAGAATGCTATCACATGAGCAGGCAGTTAAGCATCTAGCCTAACCTATTCATGCTGCCCCAACTCTTTACCCCACTTGTAGCCGATGACAATCTTTGCCTGCTCACTTGCCCAACACTTAACTTTTCCACAGGTTAGGTTTGCTCAGGTTTGGTTTGGGTGTTTGGGTCATGGTAACATGAATAGGCTGGGCCAGATGCAGTTATGGCCATGCTCATCACAGGCAGGTTTAACACATTCAGTGCAATGGTCAGAGCTGCACACTGCCCACTGGTGCACTCATATTTAGTTTCCAATTGAACCTTCCAATTAAATATAATGAATATGCTTTTTTCTGGTACTGTCAACCGGGGCTACTTGGGACGGGTGGGGTAACTCAGGACAGTCCTCCGACACGGCGTAAAACTGTTTTATTAGCCAAACTGATTGGAATATTGCAAAACTAAATATAGTGGCGTAAACGTCAACATTTTTCCTATCTATGTAGTATAAAGGAAGTTCAAATATACTACATTTACTTGCTTTGAAAACTTCCTGAAAAAAATGGAGAAAAACAATATTTTGAAAAGTTACTTCTGCTAAGGTCTGTAGTAAAAAAAAAAATATTTGCCGTATTAAAAAATTTTGCTTAGAAAAAAGTTGCAGACAAGTGTCAGCATGAAAACTTTATTTGCAGAATTACCATACCTAAATCCAAAAAAAAAAATGGCGGCCATTTTCGCACGGCGGGGCTACTCGGGACACCCCAAAAAACGCATTTACAGTAGAACCTCAGTTAGCAAAGGTTCCAGTTAAGAAAAAAATTGCTTAAAAACAAATAATATTGATTATATTCACCTTGCTCAGCGAAAAAATTTCACTTATTGAAAAATTAGTGCAGCATCGGTCATCACAAAATTGTGCATAGAATGTCATACCGTCAACCGGAGCTACTCGGGACAGGCGGGGCTACTTGGGACAGGTCTATGACATGGCGTAAAACTGTTGTAGTAGCAAAACTAATTGGAATATCACTAAACTAAAAATAGTGGCGTAAACGTAACTATTTTTCCTATCTATCTAGTACCTATAAAGGAAGTCGAAAAATACTACATTTACTTGCTTTGAAAAATTCCTGAAAAAAATGGTGAAAAACTATGTTTTGTAAAGTTACAACTGCTAAGGTATGTAGCAAAAAAAAATATTCGCCATATTAAAAAATTTTACTTACATAAAAGTTGCACCCAGGTGTCGGCTTGAAAAAGTAATTGACAGAATTTGCCTATTAATTCCAAAAAGAAATGGCAGCCATTTCCGCACGGCGGGGCTACTCGGGACACCCCTCCCCGGGGCTATTCGGGACACCCCCAAAACCGCATTAAGGGTAGAACCTCAATTAGCAAAGTCTTCAATTACAAAAAAAAATTGATTAAAAACAAAGAATATTGATCACATTTCCCTTGCTCAGCGAAAAAAATTTCACTTGTCGAAAAATTAGTGCATCATCAGTCATCTTAAAATTGTGCATAGCATGTCATGTATAGAATTGTGCACCAGGCATTATAGAATGAAAAGTAATTGACCTAAACTATGATTTATTTCTCCAAAAGATAGGCTGGTTGTCACTAAAACATTCCTTTCAGGAAGTTAATGATCACGCGAAGTTAATGATCAAGCAAAGTTAATGATCAAGCAAAGTTAATGATCATGCAAAGTTAAATACCACATGAAGTTAATGATCACGTGAAGTTAATGACCACGTGAAGTTAATGATCACGGGAAGTTAATGATCACGTGAAGTTAATGATCAAGCTAAGTTAATGATCACGTGAAGTTAATGATCATGGGAAGTTAATGATCACGGGAAGTTAATGATCACACAAAGTTAATGATCACAGGAAGTTAATGATCACGTGACATTAATGATCACGCGAAGTTAATGATCACTCGAAGTTAATGATCACGCAAAGTTAATGATCACGCGAAGTTAATGATCACGCGAAGTTAATGATCACGCGAAGTTAATGATCACGTGAAGTTAATGACCATGAGAAGTTAATGATCACGGGAAGTCCCAATTAAAATGATGTGAAATTAGGAGCCTTCCTGTAAGCTTACAGATACGAAAAAAATGTTATAAGGCTGCTGATATGAAGCTTGCAATGGACAAGGTTGTTGTAAATGCTCAATGGCATGTTCATGGATACGGTAATATCACATCAATAATACAATTCTACCTCTACATCATCTACAATGAAAGAGGAGGACTTCTGAGTACTGTTAGTAATGGATGAGTACACTCTGCATGCTTCAAATGTTTTAAAATGAAGTTTTATTCCAAGTGTCCCGAGTAGCCCCGCTCAACGGGGCTACTCGGGACACTCTTTTTTTTGCTTCTGGCACCTTACAAATAGCATGTGGATTTTTTTGGAGAAGCCATGTGATAGCCCTTGCAAAGAGCTTTGAAATGAGCCTAAACTTGTCTATGAAATGTTTCATGGTAAGAAGTTATGAATGAAAAACGTTCGAAATCGTCCCAAGTAGCCCCGGTTGACGGTGTTCAAATAATAGAGTTAAATATATTTTCCATCATTTTGAAACTTTATACAATATTATCACTATGGAGCACTAAACATCATAGTGATAATATAATAATATAGTGCAACTATAATATAGGGGGCTGTGGGCCAGGTTTAGTTTGCGGGAATGACAGCTCAAGGCGGACAGGCAAAATTAACTCCATTGATAGAATTCCACTGTTTTTTGCTTATATTTGCAGTACGCGCATAGACAACAGAGGTGCACTTCTGTAGTAGTTTTAATTTTTTCACTTTGCAACATATTCATTGGGTATTCCTGGGATAATAAGTAATTTGCAAATCCCATTTGTGAGTGGCTTGCATTTGTTGAATGCAAGTCACTATATATTAAATAGAGTCAAGGTTTGGTAATTTTGGTGATGGAGTAGGCAGTGAGTTCAGGAGTAAAGAAGGCACTGCTGGTTTGAAAAAATTAAACCATTAATACTTTATCCATGAGGTTTGTTTCATATAAAGAATCCAATGTACATAGACTGAAGGTTATCTCATTATTAACAACCAGTGTTTTCATTGTCAAGTTATTGAATGACTGAAGAAACCTACCGACAATGACTGGATCAACTTACCAACTAATGACCAAGATAATTTTACAACTACAACTACTAAGCCATATTATGAAACCTGACAGCAGCGCTTGTACTGGGGTGCTTGTCCCACAGCAACTAAATAACTGCCATTTCCTTATAATTACAACCCCCTTCTGCTCAGACTGCTCCTCAAGTGAGTAGAGATTAACAGGATTGGAATTTTCCTACTTGTTTCTGAAATCTTGCAGCTCCAATGTTACAAATTTTCAATACAATTGGAATCTTGCAGCACGATCATGCACTTTTGCTAACAATTAGATAGGAGGTAATTTATCTTGCAGTTTCCAGAAATGGCAGGGAAGCTCTAGTTGAGGCCCTAAAGGTAGATGTTTTCCATGCTTGGCACTTTAGTGCTCCACCCAATTTTGTGGATCTAACTGAATGACCAAGAATTTAGCCATGAAGTATGATAATTCATGTATCCATGATACTTTACTGGTCTACTTATACTGGAAGAGTGGAGTCTAAAAAGAGTCTCTGATTGCCACTACAGCATTAGCCTATGGCCCTAAGTTAGGTAGGGTAATCAACATATTCTTTTAAAAGTTAAATTCAAAGAGTTAGGGTGAATGCGCCATATTTTGACACTGTCAGTAATTCCGACACCCCTCAACTTTTTCCTTTATATTAAGCTTGGTCTTAGTTCCAAGCATGTGTAGATGGTTGAAATAGTGACATCATACTATTGCGTGCAAGATTTCCACAAAACACTAGGTCTAGCAGGAAAATGTTAAGATCAGCAGAGCAAAAGTCCAAGTCAGCTAGTGAGAACATCAAAACACATATGAAAGTTGATAGTTGACCTTGCTTTACTAAATAGTGATAAATGGTTTGTGTAAAAAGAATATTATGGTTTGAGACTTTTAAATAAGTCTGTGAATATATTAGGAATCCTTTAGGTATACGGTAGTACTTGAAATGCTGATTTCAAGTGATAAATAAATTAAATAGATGATTAAGTTAAGAGACAGTTTTAGACACATAAAAACTAATTCCAACACAGCTTGGAATTAGACACACGCAGTTCGATCCAAGCTGTGTGCAAAAATTAAAATTTTCTTAAATAAAAGCTTAATAGCTCTTAATTAAAAGCCTAATTAAGTAGTGTTCAATATTCAATAGTGTTTTAATTCCGAGCTGTGTCGTATTCCAATACAGCTCACACAGCGATCAAAATTCGAACACAAGAAGGTTGGAATTATGAATTAGTAGTTTGAAGCGTGGCCAGAATTAGTCTCACAAAATGCCAAATTTAGTCTCACACAGAGTCAGAATACATGGATTTGGTAGGTTTGCATTCTAAATGCTTTTAAATAAATATGGCAACAGTTTGTGAAGTTTCATTGTTGCAGATGCGGAGTCAGGCATGGAATATATCTGCTTGGTGAGCCGCGACTGAATTTTTTTAGCCGTGGTTTTATGGATTTGCCAGCCGTAATTACATTTCTTCGAGCCGTGATTCTATTTCACCAAGCCGTGAATTCCATATCTTGGCCATGAAAAGCCATTTACAAGGCGCAAATTTATTTACAAAGTCCATGCACGGCCGCACGGGTTACCCAAATCTCTAATTTTACCCTAAAACAGTCAAATGTCAACAATAAAATTTGTCTTTACTGTAAGTTGAGCACATGTTAATGCAGTCTGACCACTTTGACATGACCGCAACTATGCACGATCTTCAGCAAAACATTTACCTAGTTGATTTGTTTACATTACAATGTTATGTTTTTTCTGCAGAATATTTTGGCGGGAACGGTAAAGCAATGCGGATTGCGGAAGTTGAAAATTTTATGAAGTGACATGTTTGCAAAGTGCAAACCGCGATTTTTTAATCAAACAAAAATTTATGACATTCGAGCCGCGAGATTTCATACCTACTGAAATTATATGATATTAGAGCCGCTATATTTCAGACAAAAATAGGACTTTTCCTGCCCTGTGCGGAGTGCAAGGTTTTGAGAGTGACCGTCAGAGACCTAAAGCAAAAAGAACTCAACTTGCACAGAAGGTGATTTTTTTATAACCATTCATTTTTTGCTACGTTGTTAATGTGTTAGAATATACGGTGTTTACCCTATGGTGTGTTTACCCTTCATTGGACATCCATGACTCAATTTTTTTTACATTTGGACAATTTACTTTGAAACCACCTATTTCAAATATAGACAATATATGAATTTATGAAAACATTTAGGCAATAAAATTCAGTTGGAAAGTGTCCTTCATTTGACATCCAAGACTCAATTTTTTTTACATTTGGACAATTTACTTTGAAACCACCTATTTCAAATAAAGACAATATATGAATTTATGAAAACATTTAGGCAATAAAATTCAGTTGGAAAGTGTAATTCTTAAAATTTGGTCTAAAAGTTCAAATTGTTCAAGTTGACAGCATGGCAGGAAGTCTGAGCAAAATTTGGCTATCAGATTATTTTGCATTAACAGACATTCCAGGATGACTTTAATTAGTATCACAGTGACACTATCACTTAAGCAAAGATTACTAGGTAGGCCTTAAGGCTTAAGGCCTATAATATCTTTGAGGCCAAGATTGTATAGGCAGATACCTTATACTTATACCTAGCCTTTCTCCTATAGCTGCTTCAGTTATGAACTTACAAGAAATAACTGGAACATCCGGAGGAGATTGTGTACATCTTTCAGTAGACAGTAGTCACTAGTCAGTAGGTACCTAGGCCAAGTTTACAAACAAAAAATGCTAATGCTAAAAAGTGCTAATTGTGTCCAAATAAAACTACCTATAATAATTTTACTTTAAAGCCAAAACTATATTTTCCATCAACATTTGGCCAACATTACACCAAAAAATTTAAAAGCATTGTCCATCTCACAGGGTTGGCGATTTTTTTGATTTTTTTTTTTAAATCAAAAATCAATGATTTTTTTTATTTTTTCATGATTTTTTTGATTTATTTGATTTTTTTTTATTTTTTTCAGCTTTTTTGTCTTTTTTTAGGTGTTATTTTTTATGTTGCAATTAGCCTACTAACAATAACAGTATATGGATCATAATGGATGGCTAAAAAGGGCACTTATTGCCTTCAATAATGGCCAACAGGCCAAGGTGGCATTTACCACTTTGGGATTTTTGGGTAAACAATTATTGATAAGTCTATTCATTAGCTTTGTAAAGTTTTTATGGAGCAAGGTAATGAGCTAAATATTGACCATTTAACTGGCTTCAATATACAAAAAACACTTCAGGAATGCAGATCTCCTAAACATTAAAGAGTCACATAACAGATAGGTAACTGATAGCACAGTGCACAGCACTATCAATAGATCTACTAGTTTTATGTCATATAAATCTACCAGACTCTACCTTCTATACACACCGACTAGTAGTGACTGACTGCACTGTTCCCATTTAATTCAGACCAATATTCGCATATTTAAAGATTGAAATTAAATATTTTAATTAGAATACCTACTCGTATTAGGGTGAAAAAATTTTCTAATTCCCTAAAAGGTCAATACAATCTCAACCTCTCAATATACAGGGTTGAGCAGAACAGATTGAGCAGTTTTGAGGTAAAATAAAAGAGTAATGGAGGTACATAAAGAAGAAAGTTTAATTTCTTAGAGGTTAGCATAACATACCATTTAGAATACTTATGTTTTGAAAACAATATCTGGAAGATGGGGCTGTTAGCTGCAACACACTCTTGGAGTCGTTCTCAGAGGAGGGAGTAACCATGACAGTGAATTCCGATTGCTATGCTGCAATGTTGCAAAATTTCTTGCAGCCCATGATGGAAAACATTGTTGAAAATGAAGCATTGAGAGACTTGTGGTTCCAGCAAGATGGGGCTACAGCTAACACAGCTCGAATGTCACTCAATGTTTTGAAACGCATGTTTCCCGTAGGTCTGGTATCTCTGAGGGGTGATTTACAGTGGCCTGCAAGGTCACCTGATTTGAGCATTTGCGATTTCTTTCTTTGGGGACATCTAAAAGAAAGAGGTTCAGAAATCGCGCTCACACCCTACCACAGCTAAGAAGACGGATTATTGTAGCAGAGGTTATGGCCATACCTCGTCATATGTGTAAACGTGCTGTAGGAAACTTCCGAGAACAACTCCAACAGTGTGATGCAGCTAACAAACCCCATCTTCCTGAATTGTTTTCAAAACATAAATATTTTAAATGGTATGTTATGCTAATCAAGAGGAAAATAAACTTTCTTCTTTATGTACCTCCATTACTCTTTTATTCTGCCTCAAAACTGTTCAATCAGTTCTGCCCCACCCTGTATAAGCTAGCTAACACATTTAAATTGTATATTGTAATCAATATATAACAAATAGTTAGACTACTTATAGCCCTATAAGAATTAGCTAAGCTGCTAGCTACGTACAATGTGTTGCACTCTTGATGCCTCTGTACCAAAAACATTCAACTTTTTGGAACCTAATACGCACTAAAGGCAACAAGTTTATATACCAATTTATCATTCATAGTACATTTATACTAAACCATGAATAAAAATACCTCAATATAAATTAAAGACTGCCACTCAATATTTTTAAATATATGAAAAAATCGAAAAAATCAAAAAATCATGATTTTTTTATAAAAAAATCAAGTGATTTAATCACATGATTTAATCATTTTGATTTAATCATTGCCAACCCTGCCATCTCATCATTCTCATGATCTCGCTTCTGCCTTCTAGCCTAACAGTACAGTAAATGAGCAAAACAGTATCACAGTTCAAACCTTTATAAAAAATATCTAATCATGTCCAAAAATATACAAGCAATTATCTACTTATCAAGATTATAAATTTAAAATATGAGAGGTCTCACTCAAACGTAAAAACATAAACGTATTGCTATCAGGCACATTTCAAATTATTGAGAGTGATTGCTTATTTTTTTCAACCAAGTATCTAATCGCGCGGTCCCAAAATCTAACCTCACCAGTTCGGTAATGGCAGTGCAAATGCGGAGCAAAAACGGAACTCCTCTCATAATTTGATGGTTGATTAGTATTTTGACTTATAGAATGCAGCACTTGTCTCATAATAAGTTGGTAAGTATACAAAAATTTGATCAAATACGTACAAGTTTCACTGGATGATCTTTTTAATAGATTTTTTCAGGGAGTTTTTGAAAGATCTCCTAGAGAAATGGAGATCAACATGGCTGCAATCAAGTCCACAGAAAAACCTAATTTAACTATTAGGTTGTCCCGCTGCAGTTTTAAACCCTTAAAGGTCGATTTCGGATGTATCCGAATCAATTAAATTATTGATATTTCTAACATCTATTACGAAACATATCGTCACGAATTCTTATATTCATTAATTACGAGGCTGAAATTTTCTGAAATTCTTAACCCTGATAGCAGGGTAGACTTCTGGGTCCATTTTACGTTAAATCAGGTGCAAAATATCCTACTGTTGTGTAATTATATGACTAATTGTAAACTCAAACAATTTTATTTTTTGGTGCGCAGGATTCGTGATTTCTTCAACGAAAAATATTTTTTGTTAAACAAAAATAATCTGTTCCGAGGCTCTCAACAGTGCTGCAATGAATAGATAATTAACGCATCTTCACACGTGTTGAATATGCATTAATATTAAGTGCAAGTCATATAATATTTAAATTCCTAATTTATCAGAACTCTAAGTTTTTTATGTTAGATTTTGATGTCTAAATAATTATATATTGGCTACTGGGGACGTGTTGACGTGCTCCCTATGTTCTGTTGACATCGTCAAAAATTACCCCAATTACCCTAAATTACTTTACTCTTCAAAGCCACAAGTGCTCTGTGAAGAGAAATGGCAAAAGTGGAGCAACAATAATAATTGTCTTCTGGCACTAGTCAAATGTGAGCAGAGAATCTTTTTCATTATCTTACCATAACCATCAGGTTTGCGTGGCGTGGCCTGGGCTTGATAATTCCTGCATTTTTTAATCCCGGTATTCCTAATCTCGTTAGTCATAATACAGCTTATATATTCTAATTGAATAAAGACCCTTTCAAACCCACCTTTTACCTATCATATATATAGGATTCCCATTTTACTCTATTTTCTAAAATATGGGATGAAAATAATAATAATAAATAATTACAGCCTTACAGGACCTGGTAATACACCGACGCGATGTATCCTGGATATACTTAACGAGGTGATTAAAAAAAATTGTGGGAAAATAACAGTTTGAAAAAATTACGAAAGTCATAGGGCTTAATTTCATAAATATGCTTTATCTTGGGCAATATATTTGTGTGAACGCTAATGCGAGCCAATAAGTCTATCTGTGTAAAATTGAAAGCCATATGATTTGAATGTTTTGGCATTTTTTTTTTTTTGCTGCTTAATTCTGCTTAATTTTATTTAAACTTGTACCTTCCAAAGATTTTTTTTAGTTTTGGAAATAAGGAAAGTGGGATAGGGCTAAGTCAGTCCTAGAAGATAGATGCCGAATGATTTCCCATTGAAATTCACGTCGCACAGCCCCCGGCCTGCCGAGCGCGATGTACGAGTGCATGGTCGTGGTGGAAGAGTGCGCTGATTCCCACTATGTTTTTCGGCAACAACATCGCCTCTGCATCCCAGAAAACCTTCCCTCTTGAACGCTCATATTTTTCTTTGACGGGTTCACTTCTACCCCTGAGCAGCCTCTGCTTCGATTGAGTTTTGTCCTCGGAATCGAACTCGTTGAAACATGATTCATACCCGGTCACAATCCGAGTAAGAAAAAGTTTAGGATTCTCTATATACATGTTTAAAATTCCCATAGAAAGCTCTGTCCTTGATTCATGCTGATCTTGGCGCAACAGCTTAGGAACCCATCGAGCGCAGTCAGTAACATACTGACTACATACATTTGGCTTGCTCTGTAACATACTGAATACCTAACAGAATTGTGTGTTCGTAACCCACTAAGATGCTGATTGTCTTTGCTACTGACTCGGTAGTTATTTGCCTATCTTTGTCAATGAGGACAAGAAGAGCATCAACGTTTTCCTCACAAACTGGTGTCCATGGCCTGCTTCTGCAGGGGTCATCTTTGGCCTCATTTCTTTCGCTTTTGGAACGACTAATCCATTTGTAGGCTGCTGATTTATTTGGGACACTGTCACCATAAACTTGTAAAAAAGTCACTAGATTGCTTTAATCGCAGATTCACTAGAAATTTAAAAGCGAAGAAAACACCACAAAAATTTAGCATATCTCTTTTGAAAACGTTTCGGAGACCAGCTCCATCGTCAGTTCGATAAATCTAGAACACAGATAAATGCAGAAAATTAGTTTGGAGTTAATAAAAAAAACACAAACAGAAGTTAAAAACCTAAATTTACAGACAAAGGGCAGAATAATAAAGTAAGTACCTATCTATTCACAATTTCTAATGGATNATAGTTCTTATCCATTAGAAATTGTGAATAGATAGGTACTTACTTTATTATTCTGCCCTTTGTCTGTAAATTTAGGTTTTTAACTTCTGTTTGTGTTTTTTTTATTAACTCCAAACTAATTTTCTGCATTTATCTGTGTTCTAGATTTATCGAACTGACGATGGAGCTGGTCTCCGAAACGTTTTCAAAAGAGATATGCTAAATTTTTGTGGTGTTTTCTTCGCTTTTAAATTTCCACCATAAACTTTTTCCAGAGAATCAATGATTTGGCTGTTCTTCCACTCAAGCTTCACCATGAATTTGATGCTTGACCTGGCCTCGATTTCGGCAGATGGCGTGATGCATGAACGGTTGTTAACTATAAAACTGTCTTGCGTTTATAACATTAATTTAACGGTTAATGTGAGAACACGTTGTAAAACATTAATACGAGATCGCTCTGGTGCATTGGCATCATATTTTTTCATAGAATTTTCACTTATGTCTATTCTTCACTGACAAATTTGAAGCCCCCTCTTAAATTTGGAATGCCAGGCCTCAAATATAAAAACTCATAAACTTTTACCAAAGATTAATATTTTCACTGTGCATAAATATTTTATTTGGAGGTTTTTATTTCTTTATAAAAAACTTGTAATCAATATTCAAATGGGACTACTCGCAATTTGGAGAGGGTAGCTCTCTGAGAAGAATCGTTGCATTCATACATTCTTCATTTCCATGTGGCTAACTATGAATTTTAAATTCACAGATTCATTATTGTGAGTTACTGGATAATCCTATTAGGCTAATAAGTGATAAAGATATAAAAAATTGATGCCCACAAAGCCTGATGTGAATGTTTTAAACATGTCCGTGAAAATGGCGTCCAATCGCTTCCGTTGTCGTGATGAACCTCGGCCAACTTTGGAAAAAATTAGCAGTGCTTTCATTGATCCATGCTTAACATTAACCGAAGTAGCGCTTACTCAGTTTATTGAGCCTACTTATGAAGAGCCTTCAGGACTTTTATCCTGGTAAGTGAATTATTCTACCATAACTCTTTAGATGCTTATTTTTTAGCGTATTTTCTCATTTATGGAAAATATATAACTCAGTACTCACTGCAGTGAGTGACAGAGAGCGCATTTTCTCGTCGACGAAAACATGAAGTCACGGACGGACAGACAGATGGACAGACGGGCCGACAGACGGGACATGGCGAGCATAATAGTGCATTTTTTTCATAAATGAGAAAATGCGCTAAAAAGGCGGTATTGTGCTCGATATGTCCATCCGTCTGTCTGTCCGTGACTTCACGGACGGACGAACGAGAAAATGCGCTCTCTCTCACTCACTGCAGTGAGTACTGAGTTATATTTTTTATATTTCAGGCATTGAAATGCCCTGCGATGAGTTTTAAAGTTCAAGATTTGGTCACTTTTAGGGAAGATAATGTTTCGATTGAACTGTCATGATTCAAAAATTGCTTTAAATAAACTATTGTGTTTTTTATTACAAATAACATCATTTTCATCGATGAGTCCGACGATGATCTCAAGTTCTATGAAAGTTTACTATTAATTTCATTATTTGTTTGAATAACGTCAAGCGATATTATTAGATTCGTCTTGGTGAAGAAAACCAATTTCACTTTATTCAGGAGGAAGGTGTTTGCCCTTCCTCTGCTCCTGCTGTCGCTGGCGTTCCTCCCTCTGCTTGTCGTTGGCTTTGTTCTCAGAGCATCAATAAATTTCTGGTGCCCCGGCCGCCTGCCTTACCGCTACCTTCGACTCAACAGAAAAGGTACGAGTGAATTGTCGCTGAATTATTCACTGTTATTATTTATTGTGAGGCTAACGCAATAAGGTTGCAACAATAATATAGTATGGATAATTAACCAATAGTAATTAAAGTCTTCATCCAAATCATTGCTCGTGAGTTTAAAGATTTATCACTGAATCTTACGATGTTAACTTAGGGCGTTCAAATGATTAACTTCAATGCAAAGTCGCCACTGCAACTACGTCGCCGGCCTTCGATATAGAAACGATCTATGTATCTTATATATAAACAAAACTGAACCGCAACTTCACATCGAGAAAGAGACAGCTTCGTATGTATAATGCTGTAATCAAACCCTACGTTCTTAATTCTGTCCAATATATAGTATGGTTCTTATTGATTAGCGGCGAATTAAGTGCAGTATTGAGTGGTGATTCGTGTGTCATTAACGGCAGCATTTCATTATAACCTCTCAATTTTTTGCTCATTCTGTCTAATGCTTAAAACTTATATATCGGGCCGTTTCGATTGCGAACTTTAGAACTAATAAGAAATAATTGGAACATCATGAGGAGATTGCGTATTGTAAGGTTGCATAATAGCTAGATTATACATTTATCAGAGAAACCTTTAAGTGGCCTGGTAGTCAAGATAACAATGACGAATGAGGAAGGTTGGTCCTGCGAGTATATATTGATTGGGTTCGATACTCGCCATTTGTTGTGCACATTCTGGTCATATGGTGGTCTTATGATTAAAAATATACCTTTATGATCCAATTAAAACTGACTTCACTACATTATACTATTATTTTTAATTCTTATTATTATATAATATTATTATTATATTATTATAATGCAATCCTGTAATTATAATATAACTAACATCGCTATCAGGGGCTGTAGCCAAGTCTCCGGAGGCTGAGCCGAAGGGCCATCTCGTGTTCATGACTGGCAACGTATTGTTGAACTATGATCTCATCGTGAAGTTCAATAACGGCAGGTGAGTTCTGTTGAAAATCGAGCGGGAATAAAGAACTTAATCAGCAAATGAGAGTATTTCAATCGTCTCTTTAGCTTGAACACATGTTCAACCACGGTGAAACTTTTAATTATCTAATTAATGGCAGCTAATTATGCAATTCATATTTTCATTCAACGGTCGTGAATTCTCCGAAAAGACATCCTATTCGCCGCATTATGTTAAATAATTATCTGTTGCAATTGATACGTTAACGAAAAAAACTGAGCGTATACATTTTTATTATTAGTGATTTTTAACGTAAAATAAGCTTAACATTTTTTCATGACTTCCAGGCCTGTGTCGGAGAGACTACCTATCGTGGCGGAGCAACTTGGGCGCCAGAATTCGAAATTGAATAAATTTCCTAATTTAAAACTCCCTATATCGCAACTGAGATCAAAGAAGGACGTCGTAGTTTCCGAGGTTGTTTACCGATGGAACCTAATTTCTTAATTGATGACAAAAATTACTCGAATAATTAGTAAAAAGTTTATAAGTTTCGTTCTTTTCAATTTCGTTCACATTTTTACATGAGATTTCTCACTTGAGGTCGTACCAGGTACGACTAAACATAAGCTGTGTTTGCGTAGTTTCGTTGATTTAATGTAAATTTTTTTTAATTTTGTGATTTTTCTGAGCAGTTGGCTTTCGTCATTTTTTACTGATCAGTTGGATCCGTTGCCTTTTGTCATTTTTTTCTGAGCAGTTGCTTTTTGTGATTTTTTCTGAGCAGTTGCTTTTTGTGATTTTTCTGAGCAGTTGCTTTTTGTGATTTTTCTGAGCAGTTGCTTTTTGTGATTTTTCTGAGCAGTTGCTTTTTGTGATTTTTCTAAGCAGTTGCTTTTTGTGATTTTTCTGAGCAGTTGCTTTTTGTGATTTTTCTGAGCAGTTGCTTTTTGTGATTTTTCTGAGCAGTTGCTTTTTGTGATTTTTCTAAGCAGTTGCTTTTTGTGATTTTTCTGAGCAGTTGCTTTTTGTGATTTTTCTGAGCAGTTGCTTTTTGTGATTTTTCTGAGCAGTTGCTTTTTG